>NC_044032.1:356101241-356401241 GCF_901765095.1 Microcaecilia unicolor | reverse complement strand
GTCCCCCGCTAACTTGGCTGATGCAATAGGTGGGCAGTTGTGACAACATCTGCGTACTGTTTATCGAAACAATGATTGCTGACCAAACTGATCCTTCAGAATGACGCAAAAGGAACAGTGTTGTGGTTCTTCAAGTCATAATATCTGAAACAAACAAGACTGTGATAAACCATTGGAGTCGCTTTCACCCAAGAACTGAACATAAGCAGCATCTTGGGAAACAAGAAGTTATCTGCAGAGGTTATCTGAAGATCTACAGATCCGGTGAGCAGATGACAACTAGACTCCCAGATCCGAGCTGCTCGTGCCTCAGAGACCAACCCAGCTCATAAAACTACGGCACTGCCCTGCATCTTCTCCAAGAAGATGCACAAATACCAGACTTAGATTGCTGCACAGCTCCTCAGTCAGCATTCCTACTCTGGCATCTGAGGGAGGACCCACTGGCCAGGATGTAACTGTTCTTATTTTGTAGTGCTAGGCAAGATAGGTGGCCCAAACAATTACTGGGCCTAGGTAGGGTATAAGGTGTGTGTTCTCTTTTGGCTATCTCATAAGTGCTCATTACTTTTTCTTAATTAATTTAGCATTTGTGCATTATTCTCACATTTATATCATTTTACCTGCTGCTCATTAAATAAACAAGCTAATTTTATAATATTTGAGTCTTATGTCCATTAATGGTCAGTATAATTGGGGCTGTGGACTTGGATCCATAGATAAAGGAACATATAATTGTTTTTCTAAATATCAGAGTGCTAATTTATCCTAAGAGTTCACGTTCCTGATTGCACCATACTCGATGTGACCTGCGTTGCCCACACATAGCCATCCCCAGGCCTACCTTAAAACTTGTCCTGACAATGACTGACTTCTAGATGTTGTCAGTGGCTGTCCTGCCTACGTGAAAACAGGAAGTTGCATCAGTGGTCAGCCAAGGGCAGTGTGTGTGAATCACTACTGCAGTGGCACAGCTGGTGACCGCTAAGATTTCCAGATTTCAGTGTCAGGTCAAGTTAGGTAGACCGGGGAGGAAAGGACAGGGGGTGGGGATGGAGGCAGAGATGCTGGATCATGGGCGGGGAGATAAGGACTGTGTGAAATTTGCCTTACGGCAGTCTAAAACTGTTGCACTGCAGTATAAGAAAAAATGTGCCGCTATGCGGCTGCACAGCTTAGAGGGAACACTGGTAGCGGCTCATGAAACAGGACACATAGTGCTACAGCCTGGGTAAACAGCAGCATTTTGTGAGCCTCATAATTTTGATGCTCCAAGAATTTTGTCATTCCCCTTCACCCTCCTTTTCCCATAAAAAGCAGCCCCGAACAAAAGTACCCAGCTGTGTGGCAATGCAACTCCTTCTCCAGACCCAAAGGATCTCCTGGGCAAAGGACTAAAAAAAAAAATCTGTTCGTATCTACCCTTTGCAGAAGGGGCACATAAACTCTACTAGCCTCTAAATAGTCGTCCTGCACTTCTACCTTTTCTTTCTAAAAACAGCATTAAATTGATAAATAATCAAATACAAAGAAAAGTTTCAATTATTTTGGAAAGCAAGTGGTATTTTTACAAATTGGCTCTTTAAGGCCCTACTCAAATTTCAAAAACATTTCATGGATTCACAACACTGTGCAAAGGGACAGAACACTAATTAACCGCAGATTTAAACAGTGATCAGATAAAAGTAGGTCCCCGTATCTATCAATATCACATGTGAAGCTATCACTTGTCCCAGTTCAGTTTATAAATGAACACATTCTTCTGACTTCATATTTTCACAATTTTAACAGTTTAGAAAAAATAAAAAGCAGTGTACAAACCTGTCATGGATGAGATATGAAATAAGTAACATTTCTCCTCAGAAACACACAGCTGGACCAGGGCAACCTTTTTTACATTCCCTTTTAAATAAGCTGGAGGCCATTCAATGTCAAACCCTATCACTGCTTCTTCAGACAAGCTTACTCTGCAATGAAAAGAACACATTCTTTAAAAAAATAAAATAAAATCACAAAGTAATTGGGAGTAAATATCACTAGGAGCAAGAAATTATAACAACAAGCAAGAAGTGAAGAGACTGCAAAGCATACACAAAAAACTAGCTTTACAGTTGCCAGAATGATAGCAAAACGGGTAATGAAATGTTATAAGTCGTAACGGAAGCTGGGTCTTTTGGCTGAAATACAATGATAAAAATAACTAGAAGCTGGGTTTGTCTTGCAGGCTGCAAGTACACTAAGAACTAGATTTCTCATAGACAATCAGCCTTCCAAATTACTTTGGTAAATAGTTTATTAACAATGCTCACTTTAGTGCTGTGCAAAGTCGAGACTACAGCTCTAATGCAGGTACTGCCAAAACATGGCCACATCAGGTCTCTGTTCATCGAATAAATTTATTTTGGTACACCATTTTATTTTATTTTATTTATGCATTCCTTTATCCCACTATTATCCAAAAACAAGTTTCGGTTCAAAGTGGATTGCAATTTATATTTTGGTGGAGTTGCAATGTGGAGAGGGCATCTATAGTTCGTGTGGTTGTTCATAGCGTTTTTGAAGAGATAATCTGAAGTGGAAAAAGTAGTGGTAGCTTTTGTATTCAACTGTAGAGTTTTGGTGATATTCATTCATATAGTTCTTGAAGACGTAGATTTGAAAAGAAGGCGACAATATCTTTGTGATTAGCTGAAGAATTTTTTTGAAGTGGTAAGTTTTCCTTTCTTTTCAGAATTGGAGGAGATTTGTGATGCTTCTTATGGTTTTTGGTATTGAGTTCCACCATTTGAAACCCAGCTAGCTAAATCCTGCTGTATAGATAGTTTTGTAGATGGTGTTTTTGCAAATAGGTAGATGTAGGAGTAGATAGTTTCTGTTTTCTGGGCTGGCATTTCTTGAGGATAGTTTAATCATTTTAAGCATATATTCGGGTACTGTTCTGAATAGTATCTTGAAGATTAGGGTGCTCGCTTTGAAAAATATTCTTGCCTTGACTGGTAGTCAATGTAGTATTTCAAGCAGTGAGGTTGCTCTTTCATATTTCAATTTCTTGAAAATTAGTCTTGCTACCGTGTTTTGGACTGTTTGCAGCGATTTTACTGTTTTTTCCTCGCACCCTATGTATGCTGCATTGCAGTAGTCTAGTTGCGATAGTATTGTTGATTGGACCAATATCCAGAAAGTGATGTCGCATCTTTTCCTTTCTCTATCAGCTATTTAACCTGGACTCTTTGTGCCAGGTCATTCTATTGATCATTGCTCCTGGTTCACCTCTTTATTGGATTGATTTCTTCCAAAGTATACATCTTAGAAACAAAGTCTGGCACTTGTGCATTTGTTTGAAATTACCTAGGAAACGTCAAAACAACACATCCCATATTGTTGGTGAACAAAAACGAGCGTAAAAAACACATGTGCTCTCTTCTGGGAAAAATGTGCATTCTACCTGGATAGTGCTTGCATGTGTGCACTGTTGGGGAAGAGTGCACTTTTCACTCCTGAAAACAACATGGAATGAAACAAAAACTTTCCATCTGCACACCTCTACTGAAAATAGATCAGGTATTTAAGTGCATAACTTGCATACATTTAAAGACTCAGCTTTTATTTTCAATACCAGACCCTTTGTTCCTAAGGCTGCTGGGCCCCATCAAAGTGAACATTAACATTCCCAAGTACAATCATATTAACATAGTAGATGATGGCAGACAAAGACCTGTATAGTCCATCCCGTCCGCCCAACAAATTAAACTCAATCTCCCAAAATACCTGAAACACATTCATTATTTGCACCATCGAAGAATTTCGTGCTCTATAAACCAATAAAATTCCCAACCTCTCCTTCACTACATGCTTCACAACCTCAGGCATGTCTTTAAAAGAAACTCAACACCCTCTCTTCCACCACAATTCTCAGCCCTATGTACTCCTCACCAAACATAGCCCTCTAAGCACATCTGACTCTCACTCATCAGTTCTCCCTCCTGCAACCATGTCTCTGTAATACAGACTATCCCCCAACTATATTCCCACAAAAAAAAAAAAAAAAAAACGGTACTTGATAAATAAAATGTTATAGAAATAAAGAATACAGAAGTATATATTTTTTTAAATGTCTAAAAAGAGCATGGAGGACGTAAGGTACCGCCAAAAAGGCACCAAAACAGAATATCTGAAGAAGGACTTTAAAACTAATCTGATGGCATTTTCATTATATAGGGAAAGGGAATTGGGACTTGATATACCAGCTTTCTGTGGTTTTTGCAACTACATTCAAAGCGGTTTACATATTCAGGTACTTTTTTGTACCAGGGGCAATGGAGGGTTAAGTGACTTGCCCAGAGTCACAAGGAGCTGCAGTGGGAATCGAACTCAGTTCCCCAAGATCAAAGTCCACTGCACTAACCACTAGTACTAAAAAGGTACGTAAAGATATGGTCAGTACAATCTCAAAGGTATAATAGATAAATCAAAAAAGGTGCAACATCGGAGAAAACACTGAACAAACAGCTCTGCTCGGGAGAGTTCAAACGCAATAAAGAGAGGCACGCCTCTGACGTTTTATTTTTAAATGCCCGTCTATTGCATATTCAAAGATGTGACATCCAAATCAAAAACTGTGTGGAAAACACCAATGGTGACAATCCTCTAAAGTAATGGCAGCGGAAGAAAAGTAAAAATAAAGAAATAAAAAAACAAAATATATATAGGAATAAAAAAAAATAAATATAAAAGAAAAAAAAAAAAAAAGAGAACCAGGGGCTAAAAAATAAAAACAGACCAAGAAGGAACTATATCTGATAATTAGGCATCTAAAAATGCCTCTATAAATAGAATGAGTACCCATGATTTGCTCTTTCACAATATGTATTTTTTAAGTTAGTTTGTTTATAGAAGGCTTATTTGTTGTTCCTTGGTTTTATGACTTATACATTAGGGCCACATTTTACAGTATTTTATCGTGCATTATTCTTATTTTAAGTTTATGGTTCTTATGGATTTTATATCTCTAGTTTAATTTGTCAGTCCTTTTTATGTATTTTATATCCTATAGTACATATATATTTTTTTTTTACATGTATTTATGATAAGAAGGCAGCTAGAAGAGCATTCAACTTTCAGCGAGAATGGGATGGTCAGAAAAAACAGGAATATGAAGACCCACCTTTAACGTATGTATTACCATACACACATATGTCTAGTAAAGTTATACAAATTATTAAAATGCATTGGCTGTTATTGGGGATGCATGAATCATTGAACAATATGCCTAGGTTTGCATTCACACGCAGTACAAATTTGGGGGAATACCTTAATCTGAATAACAACCAGATGATAGAAGGAAAACATTATATACAAGAGGGAGATAAAGGTCATCATATATGTCAATGGTCTGTGTACTGTAAATATGTGTTACAAGTTAAGGAGATTCAGATCCCTAATATGGATGATAAGCAATACAAATTACAGGGAAGAACTGATTGTAACTCAGAAAATTGTGTATATGGTATCCGCTGCCCATGCGGACTTTGGTATATTGGGCAAACGACGCAACAAATTAAAAAGCAGGTAGCTCGGCATTGAAGTAAATTACGAACTAGTCGTATGGATGCTCCTTTGGTTTCCCACTGATCATATAAACAACATGATGTGCAAGATCTCCGATTTGTAGTATTACACCAAATTCAACTGTGCAGAGGTGGTAACATTCCCCGTTTGCTGTTGAGAAAAGAGCAGGGGCTAATTTTCCAATGGAATACGGTAATCCCTCGAGGATTGAATAGAGAAATTGATTGGTTGTGTTTGTGAAAGGGGGAAGGTTAAAAGCTCCGATGTCCTGAACCACCTCATATGCATGTGTGGGCGTTGTTTGTCGGCCCCATGGGTTTGATGTGGTACTGGAGACTGATGACCCTGTGTAGCTGTAAGATAGTATAATTGTATAGTAGATGAGTAGTTGATGACATGGTTGATATTCTGCTGTTTTATATAGACTATCTGACCCCTGAAGACGCTAAAAATAGCAAAACATGTACGTGTCGGGTCACTTCTAGTATAACAAGGGTAACCACAATGGAACGTTTATGAAGAATTTAAAGTACAGACATGGTGATGTTGCTGACGTTGAAGATCATTGAAGGAGTTTTTGCATGTGACACAATTTAGAAGCTGGTGTGGACACGAGGAAGTGGAATTATGGACCTTGCGTAACTCAGACTATCTGGTTTGGAGTGAAACATAACGGATGTGAGAGCAAAGGTTGTGTATCAAAGTTTTCAACTAGTACACACGGAAGGAACTTTCAGTGTCTCATGAGGCGTGCATCTTGAAGATTTGTGGATTAAAACTGTTAACTAGATAATAGTGCAAGCCTGCTGTTCAACATATTAAGCAATTAGTAACTGGATTGGAAAAAGTCATCAACAACAACACAGTCTGTTTTTGTAATTAAGAAAATACTATAGATTGTAGTTTTAGGAATATATGAGATAGGATGAATGTGATATGGTTGAGAATTTGGGTGAATGTTTTATAATAACAGCATTTGAAAAATTATATTTGTAAGAGCATGGTTAAGCATTAATAAAGATTTATGATGAAGAATTACCAGTTGTGATTAGAAGGTATGTGAATTAAAATACGACTGGTTATTTGCAATATACCCATTAGAGAATAATGTATTTATGAGTGACATATTTATGCATGTTTTTTAGAACTCTATTGTGAACCCTGAGGCAGGCTCTCTTTAATGCCGAAACATGGGACTTCCGGTTGGGCTATGGAGGAGTGAAGAGGGGAAATATCGCTGCTCCGGAGCACCCAAGAAATCGGCATTATATTCAGCACCTAAACCTAGCCCAAGAGCATAATAATACATATAAAACGTCCCTGTATACGAAGAAAGTGGTGAGGAGACGGAAAGAGAGTGAATGGCAACGAAATCGACACGAAAAGAAAGCCGCGAAAAAGGGCGGGCTGTGGAAACCAAAATGGCGGAGAAAACTTCGCCGCCGTCCCCTACACCGAGTTCACTATGGACCGCGGAAATAATCACAGAAGTAAAAGCGGCGGTGGAACATGCTATGGACACTAAGATGCAAAAATCATTGATAAATTAGATAGCATGGAGGAGAGGCACGTGTCCATGATGGCGGACATACAAGCAGCGCAGCAGCGGCTTGGGACGGTGGAGGATGAATTAAAGAGCATAACTACCGAACACCCAAAGTTGTCCAAACGGGTGCAGGACTTAGAAGAAAAAATCGACGATCTGGAGAACCGATCGAGGCGGAACAACTTGCGCCTGGTCGGTCTCCCAGAGGCCTTGCCTGACAAAGATCTGCAGAACTTTTTAGAAACTTGGATCCCGCAGGCAGCAGCGCTCCCGGAATTGGCTGGCGACTTTAAGGTGGAGCGAGCACATCGGCTGGGGCAGCGGCAAGCAGGAGGAGATCGGCCCAGAACAGTAATCTTCAAAACGCTCAACTATGCCCATAAAATGAAAATAATACAAGCGCTGCGTGGCGGGAAACATTTGCAATACCAAAACCAAAAAATCCTATGTTTTCAGGATTACTCAGCTAAGGTATCGATCGCGAGAAAGGCTTTTGTACCACTCTGTTCAAAACTGTTTGAGATGAATTGCCGTTTTAGCCTCCTTTACCCGGCAAGACTGAGAATTCAAGATGGAGGTAAAGTGGTCTTTTTTGATCGCGTGGAGGAAGCGAAAATCTATGTGAATAAGTTGCAGGACGACAGACAGCAACCCACATAAGTAACATCATAAAGAAAGACAGATATACCATGTGGAAATCGAGGTGATTTAATTTTGAAGTGGATGTAAAATCACCTGTTTGGCACCTGTTTGGCAGTAGTAATTTTCCAGGACATAGGATGAGTGGAACTGAACCCTAAGTGCACTGCAGATGGATTGAGGGACAAGGCATGGCAATATGGGCCCGGCCACGGAAAGCAGCTGCAGCAGAGAGCATATATGAAGGAGGATATCAACAACTGAAAAGAGTCTAATGAGTGAACATTACATGGTCGGGACAATATAGTCGACAAGCTTCAGTACTTAAAAAAACATGTAACTATTACTGAGCTCAGTAGGTCAACTATTTGATGATTATTATAAACATATCAGACAAGATAATGAATAGCAGGATGGCTGAGGGAGCGTTTGAATGAATGGAGGATTGATGTGATGAGTGGAGTGAGGGGGGTAAGGTGATAAGTTTAAGGCCACCTGAAATGTAAAAGGTTGTGCCCTGCAGTGGTCTATATAACAGAGAATCTAGATGAAGATCATAACTCTAGTACAGGTAGAGTCCATATGGACCAAGATGGACCACAGTGGGATATCTATAGGGGTATATACCACACGGTATAGAATGAATGACTGAATGCCACTGAAGAGGTTACTTAGTTTAACTTAAGTAGAGAGCGTACTTTCCATTACAACAACTATTATTTTTTTGGGCTATATACCAGACTATGTAGTGGCAGAGAGAAGTCTGAAGAGTGGCTGAGAGGAGGCATGATTGAATGATTTCTGAGGGACAATGTTATGTTTAAAGGAATGGAGGGAGGGGACGGATCCGAATAGCGGAGGAGGGATTGGGTGATTTGTAAGTGAAAGGGTGGGTAGCTCCAAGTCCAGAACGGAATGGATTCGGGGAACCGAATGGGAGGACTGGGGAAAAAAGGGAAGGAGGGGGGAGATGGGAGTTTGGGGAGTTGGGAGGGTTTTTGGGGGGGAGGGCATTGCGCACAATTTGTAGAAGCACTGGATAGGGGGAAAACTGAGAATTTGGAACATTCAAGTCTGGAGGGGGGGCGGAGGCTGGGACGCCCTCTCACAAATAAGAGAAGAAAGACACTGGAGGGCATTGTCTATAGGGAGAGATTAGGGGTAGGTTAATATGCCTAGCTTAAAATTTACTACCTGGAATGTTGGAGGGATTCACTCCCCAATAAAGAGGCATAAAATCTTGAAAACACTTAGAGACAGGGGGACCTCCGTTGCCTTTTTGCAGGAGACACACCTTTCCGCGATGGAACATGCCAAGCTTAAAAGATGGTGGGTGGGCAATCTTGTAGAAGCCCCAGCAAAAGGAAGGAAGGGGGGTGTAGTAATTTTATTCAAGAAGGGTCTGCACTTAGAGATAAAGAAGGTCATTGTGGACCCAGATGGCAGATATGCTCTGGCCTCGGTAATCCTTGAGCGCCAACCTATGCTATTGTGCAATCTTTATGCCCCAAACATCTTTGATCGAACATTTTATACAAAGGTGATCAGACAGATATTGGACATGGGTGATATCCCGATAGTATTAGGAGCAGACCATAACGATGTGGCAGATCCTCAAATGGATAGATCCAACCCTACTGATAAAGAATTAACAAAGATAGTGAGAGGGGTGAACTTATTAGGGTCAGCATTGGGTCTGGTGGATGGGTGGCGAACACTAAATCCTTTGGAGAAGGACTTCACACACATGTCAAGGGCCCACTCCACACTATCTAGAATAGATTATCTGCTAATATCAAGAGAACTTTTCACGCAGGTTGAAAACACAAAAATAGGGCCCATAATGATATCCGATCATGCCTGGGTAGAGTTAAGCCTTCAAGGAGGGCGCTCTGGGCAAATGGAGAGCGGTTGGAGATTTCCCTCGCACCTATATAGAGATAGAAACTTCACTCCATTCTTACTCTCCAAGTGGCAACAATATAAAATAGATAATGAACAGCATAGATCAAATGTAACCCTGTTCTGGGAGACAGCAAAGGTGGTGCTCAGGGGAGAAATCATTTCATATGTGAGTCACCAAAAGAAAGTGAGGAGGCGAGAGCTTTTGCGTCTAGAAAAACAAGTGACTGTCCTACGACAGCAATATGGAGTGAGTCATTCATTGCGAATAAAGAAGCAATTATTGGAAACCCAACAAACATTAAACGAGTTCATACATTTAGAGGCAAAGAAATCATGGGCGTACTACAAATATCAGCTTTATAAGTTCGCGAATAAAGGTAGCGCTCTCCTGGCTAGATTAGCAAAGGGTAGTATGGGTCGGAGTAAGATAGCCACACTGGTGGATTCTAAAGGGAAGCGTGTGAATGATGATAGCAATCAACAAAGTGTTTCGGGAATTTTTTGCTAAACTATATGAGTCACAGCAATCTCAGTTGGTAGATAGTGACGTTTATCTGAATAGCATAGAGCTTCCTAGAGTAACGAGTGAAGAATTATCACAGTTGAGTGCCCCAATAGACACAGAGGAAGTGGCATGGGTAATCAAGCAAAGTGCTCTGGGAAAGGCGCCGGGTCCTGACGGGCTCCGCAATGAGTTTTATAAATTATTACAGGACGATATTGGTCCGGTCCTGACAGAGGTTTTTCAGGAATCTGTCCAACAAAGAGCCCTCCCGAGACATCTGAACACAGCACAGATTATAGTATTAAGGAAGCCAGGTAAACCTGAAGATCAACCAGAATCTTACCGTCCCATATCCCTACTTAACACCGAGGTCAAACTTTTGGCCAAGATATTGGCAAACAGACTGGCAAGAGTATTACCATCCTTAGTAGCTGAGCCCCAAGTGGGGTTTACTCGGGGAAGGGTTATAGCCAAAAATATAAGACGGATCCTGGCGGCTTTGGAGACAATTGGATTGGAAGGACACCCAGCTTTACTCATCAGCTTTGACGCTGAAAAAGCGTTTGACAGAGTGGACTGGGGCTTCATGTTTGGTATATTAAAGGCTTACGGGATAGAAGGTTGGTTTAATGAGAGCTGTGCAAACATTGTATGAAGACCCTGAGGCCTGTGTGTACGCAAATGGTATAACTTCAGATAGATTCAAGATTAGAAGAGGAACTAGACAGGGGTGCCCTCTCTCCCCTTTACTATTTGTTTTAACTTTGGACCCACTGCTGCGGGAACTGCAGCTTAATCCTGATGTGAAGGGGGTACATGTAGGGGACTTTCTCTTTAAAACAGCTGCGTTTGCAGATGACCTATTGGTATTGCTAACTGAACCTAGAGATTCCCTGCCCTACCTGATGGAGAGTCTGGCGGAATATGGGGACTTCTCTGGTTTCCGATTAAATCTTTTAAAATCAGAAGCGTTGGCTAGTTCAGACGATTTACAGAAGTTGTGGGGAGCGGGATTCCCATTGCAGTGGGCAAACGACTCATTTAAATATCTAGGAATCCAGCTGGCAATGAGCCCGACAAGGTTATATGAAATTAATGTGCAACGGTTCCTCCGGGAGACAAAGGAGAAACTGATGAACTGGGCTAATTTGCCATTAACTTTGTTGGGACGATTGCATTTGTTCAGAATGATGATCTTCCCTAGATGGCTTAGAGGCATATTTTCAAAGCACTTTGGGAGGCTAAGTTCATTAGGTTTCTATGGAACTTTGGGAGGCTAAGTGCTTTGAAAATGAGCCTCTTTATCTTCTACAAACCCTTCCTCTGTGGCTACTCAAAAAAGATTTAGAAACCCTTAGGAAATTAGTGATGAAATTTTGCTGGGGGGGTAGAAAATCTAAAGTGAGATGGAAATACTTATTAGGGGCACAAAAGATGGGTGGCTTAGGACTCCCAGACATCCGAAAGTATAACCAGGCGTGCCTGTTAAGACACTTGAAAGATTGGTTGATGGCTTCAGATACCTATACACATGTGGAACTTGAGCGAGACCTCTTCAGGCCTTGGCACCTGGTATCCTTGATACATTCTCCAAGGAGAGATTTACCAGAAAAAGTAAGAGGAAGTGTGCTGTTAAAGTCAATGAGACATGTGTGGAAAACGGTGCTCATGTATTGGGGGCAGGATAGTAGAGGAAGTGTGTGGTTACCTTTGAGGGGGAATGTTTCATTCAGGCCCGGAGATGAAAATAGGATTTTCCGACTATTAGAGAGTAAGGGAATCCATTCGATGGACGAGTTGGTAAGGGAAGATGGATCCTTACTCTCGTACACTGACTTCTTGGAGAAGTGTGGGCAGAAAACGGCTGCCTGGCTGGCGTACAGGCAGTTATCTCACTATGTGAACACCCTCCCACCAGATAGTCTACACCCACGATTTGGGAGACAATTAAGAGAATTATTAGAAGGAGATGCAGCGGGGCAAATCTCAGTGTCCTGGTTTTACAATAAATTAGGTAGGCTCGCAATGGAACGGGACCTGACAGAGGTAGCAAATAGATGGAGCATAGAGTCAGGCAGAAACATCTCCACACAGTTAATATCGTCAGCTCTTCAGAGTGGGGTAGCCATAGTTCACAGTGCAGAATTACAGGAGTGTCACTTTCGCACTATCCATCGGGCTTACTTCTCTCAGAGACAAGCTTTTAGAGCAGGAGTTTTGACCACACAGAACTGTAGGAAATGTCTTAGGTTGGAGGCAAACTTATTCCATGGGATCTGGCAATGTAGGTCAATATCATCATTCTGGGCGGCAATTGGTAGATACTTGACAAGGGTGTTGGGGCGCACAATCAGTATAACATTTGAAAGAGCTATATTCAGTATGCCTAGACTCTGGATGGGAACCACGAGGGGAGAGAAATTGTTTCTTAGCAAGGCCTGCATTTTGGGGAAAAAATGCATCTTACTACACTGGACTGCTGATTGCCCACCATCCTTTTGGCACTGGAGGAATAGACTCCAGGAACTGCTGACATGGGAGTCTAGAGGGGCGGGACTGTCACCGGGAAGGCAGCGGAGGTTTCTAGCAATATGGGGGGCATATATAAACACTATATCACCTAAGGCGAGAAGCCATATCTTGAATAGACTTCCCTGGGACCAGTAAAGGGAATTTGACAATAAGCAATGCGCAGGGAGGGGAAGGGAGGGGAGGGGGGGAATTTGGGGGAATAAGGAAAAGAGATTTGGTTAGGTAGATTAAAGGCTGGATAGGGCTCTGTTTATCAGGATCCTACCTGACATTTGTTTAATGAGTTTCAATATATATCACGGTTAATTCTCGTTTCAGGGAAGGTTTTAGATGATTGAGGCTCAGGTCATCTTGAAGTTAATAAAGTTAATAAAGTATACCAACTTGAGAAGGGAAGGGAAAGGGGTGGGGGGCATAGGGGGGAGAAACGTTTCTAAAGCATAACTTAGATGGTTGTTTTGCACTATCTTTAACCCTGGTATACAAGAGGTTATTGCCGCAATATTAAGCGGACATATATGTGATCTGCTGTTTCTGTAGATCAGGATAGGTTAATAATCAGCAATACACAACAAGAGTTATTATTTGAATTCAGTATTTTATTTAGAAGTTCATGTAACAACAAAGATATAAATATTATGTTCACAGGCACAAAGGTTTGGGGGGGGGAGAAAATGTGGGGGGGAAAAAAACCTAGATAATAGAAATTAATGATTTCTTCATATGTTATGTTATTTACACAATTTTACATCGAAATGTATATTCATGTATAACATGCTGAACCATCAATAAAAACTGTTGAAACATAATGCCGAAACATGGCCCGTGTCGGGTCCTTTGCGTCCAAGCAGTGAATAAAGCATCTTTTAAAGCACCACCTCCTGTGTTGGATCGTGCTTTGGCCAACCTCTACTCTTTTGTTCCTGTCCTGTGATGATGACATCAGCAGGGTGATATTGCTCAATGTGCCCCAAAGAGAAACAAGTGTCTTTCTTTAACTTCACATCAGTTGTAACCTACATGCCTGTATTACAGCAGAACATTTATGATCAGTCATGGAGGCATTAGTCTTGTCAAGACGAGTTTATGCACTCAGCTCCTGAGTTTATGTTTAATCATTTTTATTGTCAACAAATGCTTCATAATACATCACAGGCGTGAAATGAAACTTGCAAACCAGATCAGCCATGTTGAAATTAACATTATACAAATAGTGTGTTACCACCCCAAACCCCAAACAGAGTAACTTCCCCCCACTCCCCCTTATCCCCCCCCCCCCCCCCCCCCCATGCGAGTCATTTAAATGTTCAGAATATGACTTCTCGCTCGAGGGCATAGTCAACCACAAAGGTTCCCACAGTTTGCGGAACTCCTCTCCCTCTGTGCTGTCCAATGCTCGCACCCTGCATCTATCGAGCTTCATTTGCTGTATCATCAGTGCACGCCAACATGTCAAACATATGACCGCCAGGATTTCAAAATTGTGGCGATCCCAAATAATATCGCCCACTGCACATATATCTTAAACCCTTGTGGTGGCATCTCTGTAAATTTATAGGTGTAAAATAGAATCAGAGGGTCACACACCAAGGAGCACCCCCATTGTGTGTGTAGGGAATGAAGGACAGCTCCCCAAAATTGTTGTACCAGCTTCTGAGTTTATGAATTGCTGTTTTGTAAAGGTCCAGGAATGGATGAAAATAAGTTGGTTGAAGATTATTAACCCAGGAAAAAAAAACACAAATGTGGGTGGGGGCAGCATCCAGATCATTTCCAAATGAGTCCCCTTACATGGTGAGAGGATTAAGATCACCTTAAAGCAAGTGCAAGAAGCCTTGGGGTTAAGTACATAAGTAATGCCACACTGGGAAAAGACCAAGGGTCCATCAAGACCAGCATCCTATCCACGACAGCGGCCAATCCAGGCCAAGGGCACCTGGCAAGCTTCCCAAATGTACATACATTCTATACATGTTATTCCCGGAATTGTGGATTTTTCTCAAGTCCATTTAGTAGCGGTTTATGGACTTGTCCTTTAGGAAACCGTCTAACCCCTTTTTAAACTCTGCCAAGCTAACTGCCTTCATCACGTTCTCCGGCAACGAATTCCAGAATTTAATTACACGTAGTTTCATCCTAGTATTTTTGGAAAGCGTGAACAGACGCTTCACATCCACCTGTTCCACTCCACTCATTATTTTATATACCTCTATCATATCTCCCCTCAGCCGTCTCTTCTCCAAGCTGAAAAGCCCTAGCCTCCTTAGTCTTTCTTCATAGGGAAGTCGTCCCATTCCTGCTATCATTTTAGTCGCCCTTCGCTGCACCTTTTCCAATTCCACTATATCTTTCTTGAGATGCGGCAACCAGAATTGAACACAATACTCAAGGTGCGGTCGCACTATGGAGCAATACAACCGCATTATAACATCCTCACACCTATTTTCCATACCTTTCCTAATAATACCCAATATTCTATTCGCTTTCCAAGCCGCAGCAGCACACTGAGCAGAAGATTTCAGTGTATTATCGATGACGACACCCAGATCCCTTTCTTGGTCCGTAACTCCTAACGTGGAACCTTGCATGACGTAGCTATAATTCAGGTTCTTTTTTCCCACATGCATCACCTTGCACTTGCTCACATTAAACGTCATCTGCCATCTAGCCGCCCAGTCTCCCAGTCTCGTAAGGTCCTTCTGTAATTTTTCACAATCCTGTCGCGAGTTAACGACTTTGAATAACTTTGTGTCATCAGCAAATTTAATTACCTCGCTAGTTACACCCATCTCTAAATCATTTATAAATATATTAAAAAGCTGCCCTTCTCCATTGTGAATACTGCCCATTTAACCCCACTCTCTGTTTCCTATCCTTCAACCAGTTTTTAATCCACAATAGGACATTTCCTCCTATCCCATGACCCTCCAATTTCCTCTGTAGCCTTTCATGAGGTACCTTGTCAAATGCCTTTTGAAAATCCAGATACACAATATCAACCGGCTCCCCTTTGTCCACATGTTTGTTTACTCCTTCAAAGAATTGAAGTAAATTGATCAGGCAAGATTTCCCCACACAAAAGCCGTGCTGACTCGGTCTCAGTAATCCATGTCCTCGGATGTGCTCTGTAATTTTGTTTTTAATAATAGCCTCTACCATTTTCCCCGGCACCGACGTCAGACTCACCGGTCTATAATTTCCCGGATCTCCCCTGGAACCTTTTTTAAAAATGGGCGTTACATTGGCCACCCTCCAATCTTCTGGTACCACGCTCGATTTTAAGGATAAATTGCATATCACTAGCAGTAGCTCCGCAAGCTCATTTTTCAGTTCTATCAGTACTCTTGGATGAATATCATTCGGTCCAGGAGATTTGCTACTCTTCAGTTTGCTGAACTGCCCCATTACGTCCTCCAGGTTTACCGTGAAGTCAGTAAGTTTCTCCGACTCGTCCGCTTGAAATATCATTTCCGACACCGGTATCCCACCCAAATCCCACCCAAACAAAGTCAAGCAAAAAAGATCGGAGCAGCGTCTCGTCTCTATAAAATCAAACAGAGCTAGTATTTTCAATGGGTTTTAAAGTCTCCTGCCAGGCAAGCCTGTATGGCCAAAACACAGCTGTGTCGAGTCCCTTTCTCCCTGCTATCCTTTGGCTAATAAAGTTTTTTAATTTTTTACAAGTGTCGTCTTTTTTATGTTTTTTACTTTTTTATGAATTCATATTTTTAAATACAAATTTAATATATTCTTGTTTTTAATTTTTTATTTTTGTTCCTGTTAGTCATCTTCGCTGTTTTGCTTTTTGGTTGTTTTTCTTGCGAAGACTGGTTACTTCTGTTTTTTTGTACTACCAGGAGATGGACGTCCACATTTTGGGTCCTCCCTAGTCCCACCCAAAACAGACCACATCTCCTTGAAATACGAACTTACTGCAGTATAAGACGTCCATATTCTGCCTTTGTAAAATTGGAATCTGGACATTCATGCAATATGAACATCTAAATGCCAATTTTCAGATGTCCAAAATAGGAACAGAGCTTCTAAAATAATCACCTTTATCTCCCACAGGTGTCTTTCAGTTTGGATTGCTATGTTTAATCCACATAAACAAATTAATGCCAAAATCTATATTGTACATGTCATTTTGTCGAACTAGCAATAATCTGTGGGTAACTTTCAAGAGATTTGTCCCCTTCACTAGACAAATACAAAACGAGCTAGGTATGAAATTTCCAGAATATACAAGGCAATTATAGGGTATTTATTTAACTTATTTATTTTATTTGACATTTATATCCCACAGTATTCCCGCCCATGGGCAGGCTCAATGTGGCGTACAATAGTTAATAAGCAATCAGTAGTACAAAATACAGTATACAAGGTCACAAGAGGGAGAAAGAAATAACTGAGGAGGAAAAGGAAGAGAAGGGAGGTGATGAATTATCACAGAGAGGGCCGTGGGTTAAAAGGGTGTGGCACTAGAAGGGCTCGTAGCGTATGCTCTGCCAAAAAGGAAGGTCTTGAGTCACTTCTTGAAGGTCGGGTGATCTGGAGTGAATTTGACCTCTCGAGGCAGCCCGTTCCACAATTGAGCACTGAGATAAGGGAAAGAGGAACCATAGATGGTCTTATATTTGAGGCCACTAGGAGCTGGGTAGTGGAGATTGAGGTACGAGCGGGCCGACCTTCGGGAGTTCCTGGGCGGCAGGTTAATGAGAGTGTGCATAAAGGAAGGGGCTTCTCCATAGATGATTTTGTGCACCAATGCGCAGATCTTGAACACGATGCGGTCCTTCACAGGAAGCCAGTGCAGCCGCTCACGTAGTGGTCTCGAACTATCAAATCTCGATTTGCCGAAGATAAGTCCAGCTGCTGTATTCTGAGCAGTTTGCAATTTTTTAGGAGCATGTTTGTGCATCCCCCGTAGATACTGTTGCAGTAATCAAGACGGCTAATTACCAGAGACTGGACTAGACTGCACTACAATGGTAAAGTGGTGGCACTGGCTGAGAACTATCACTGCAATGGCAAGTTCACACTAGAGAAGTGGTACAAATAGGGGAAGAAATCCAAGCAGCTGTGAATGGAAGCTCAGGGCACTGTAATCCAAGAAGAGGTCAGTTCTGACTGAGCTGGAAGCCCAAAGGACCAGAAAGAAACCAAGGCCACAGCTAGCTATGTGTGGCCGGTGCAGCTGCACAGGGCTCAAGGGAGGTGAGGGCACCAAAACTGCGCCCCATCCATTGGTCTACCTTGCTCAGCCATGACACAGTGGGCGGGGCAGAAGCACTTGGGAGCATGCCTCACAGGGCATATTTCCGAGTCACTACACTCCAGGAAGATACTTCCATCCCCTGCCTACCAAAAACAAATTCCTGCACTCAGTCTCCCAGGAGCTCAGTCCTACCTAGTAAATATCAGAGAAATAAGAAGCCTGAGAGACTGAGTTCATACTTCATATACCTTGAATTAGGAGTGATGTTCATTACAGTATGGTATGCACAAAACTAAACCATTAAGAGTCATTGTCCCTGAAAGATTCTGTTACCTGATATCCTCTGACAGTAAAGAGCAGTCACTGGCTTCATAACTATACAAGATGGATCCATGAAATGCTAGAAAAGGAAGCCCACTCTCCAAAACATTCTTCTGGGTGACAGATTTCTGTGCAAAATGAATGAGTGGAACAGTTTTGGTGGGGTTTTATTGATATAACATTTGACTTAACACTGTGAAAATCCTCATACTGCTCAAACTTTCACTTTATGTTCCCTTTATCTATAAATTCAGAATATTCTCCCTTCTGCCCTGTTCAACGGCTGATAATGATTTTAAATAATGCTAAACCTTATTTTAATTCTATAAAATCATACAGCAAATTACAAAGTAAAAGAAAACAAAATATCAATCTCATATGAAATGCAAAGTTACATATTATGATTTTTTACAATGGGCTCCTTTTAAAAAGTTGTGCAAGTGATTCCGGCACAGCAAATGTGATAAAGCCCATTTAATTCCTAGGAGCTTCGTCACATTTGCTGTGACGGAATCACTAGCACAGCTTTGTAAATGGAGCCCCTTACTATATTCCAGAGATGTTATACCCAGAGGTGTAACCAGACCTTGATTTGGAAGGGAATATGAGCCAAATGTGTGTGTGTGGGGGGGGGGGGGGGGGGGGAGCACATTTTGCCCCTCCTCCCCACCACTCTCAAACCTGGTCAAAACCCCACATACCTGAGCTGCAGCGCTGCCTGCCCTGCTTTTCCACCCTGGTGCACATGCTCATTTTTAGTGAAACCAAACTAGCCAACCTTTGGGGAGCCCCAAACTCAAATTGGGGGACCCAAGCCCAAGCCCCCCCCCCCCCCCCACCCGTGTCTATGCCACTGGATACACCACATAAGGAAAAAAGCAAGAAACATTAGATAAAACTCAAAAGAGGAATCATGTGCCTGATTAATATGTTTTCCTTACACCACAGGATTAAACGTAACCAACTTTGCTTTTTCTGTCAAAAAATAAAATAAAAAATTACTGAATCAAGAAAACAAGTGAGCAACTCTCAAGCTTAAAGTGCTCAGTGTTATAATCTGTCCTTTTTTCTCAAGCAGCCCATTCACAGACAATAATACACTTACAAACTGAACTTACAAAGAAAGGTTGGCCCATACAGCTCAAGTAAAAGCACTGTCCTTGATGGAAGACTAGTCCAAGTAGTAGTGAGACATGAAGGTATGAAGTAAGAACCATGTAGCTACTTTCAATAACCTGTCCAGTTAAGCAGACTTCAAGAAGGCTATAATAGCTGCAATGGGTCTGATTTTAGAAAGTTTAACTTTACAGACTAGTATTAGTCTGACCTAGAATGGCTATTCATATGTTATGTTCTTATGTAGAATTTTTAAGAAATTTCATTTGTTGTAAATGGTAAGAGATCTCTTTTCCAGTCCAGAGTGTGCAGGAACTTTTCATGGATGCTTGTGTGATTTAGGGTAAAATGTAGGAAGTACAATTTCTTCAATCACATGGAAAAAAAAAAAGAGTGACCAGCTTTAGTAGGAATTTAGGATCGCTACAATGAACTACTTTGTTATTTTCTTATTTTTCATTATACATATCAAATGATAGCTTGTACAGAAAAAAACGATTGTAAAATAACAAAACTGTAGATAACACCTGCAAACCAACTAAAGGAAAGAGAGGGGAAAAAAAGATGCAAATAAAAATCAATTAACCTGTTAACCTTCCAGCTAAAGCCCACAAGATTAGGAAAGATCCAATATCAAATAGGAAAAAAAAGATACCACACAAAAAGAACTGCTTTGTTATGATAAAAATGAGTGCATAGTTCATAGGTAACCAATGCTTGACGTTTGTTTCTTCTAGTTGCAAATAGCTGCCACTAAAAAGAGCATCTTCCAAGTGAGGTGCTTGACAGATGTGGATGCCACGGGCTCACAAGGAGATTTTATTAGATGTTAGAATGACAGTCAGTCAGGTCCCATGACATATCAGTGGTTTGATATAAAGCAGTCTGTTTATGAGCCTGGAAATAACAGAACACCATGAAGCCAGAAATCTAAGGGGACATAATAGGCTGAAAGAGAGCTGAAACATCCTCTGTTGGAGGACATTTGCAGTCCAAGGTCATATAGATGATAAACATTTTGTAGTATAATATTTGGAGGACACTAAACAGATTCATGACAGTTGTGAAAAAAAAGGGAAAGGGAAATGGGACTTGATATACGCCTTTCTGAGGTTTTTGCAACTACATGGTTTACATATATTCAGGTACTTATTTTGTACTAGGGGCAATGGAGGGTTAAGTGACTTGCCCAGAGTCACAAGGAGCTGCAGTGTGAATCAAACTCAGTTCCCCAGGATCAAAGTCCACTGCACTAACCACTAGGCTACTCCTCCAGAATAGCCATACTGGATCAGACCAAAGGTTCATCTAGCCCAGTATCTTGTTTCTAACAGTGGCCAATCCACCTGGCAGAAACCCAAAGAGTAGCAACATTCCATGCTACCAATTCAAGAGTAAGCAGTAGCATCCCCCATGTCTATCTCAATAGCAAACTATGGACTTTACTCCAGGACCTTGTCCAAACCTTTCTTAAACCCAGATACATTAACTAACTTCTGCAAACTACTGAAGACCCATCTCTTTAACAAGGCATACCACAAAGATCAATAAATCTGAACTCCTCCACATACACCCAGAATTGTCTTATAATATCTACTTGCTATACTACTATCATGTTTTTTTTTCTTTATAATGTACCCAAGATCCTTCTCAATACTAAAAGTCTATCTTGTTCTACATTGCCACCATTCATGATGTATTGTAAGCCACATTGAGCCTGCAAAGAGGTGGGAAAATGTGGGATACAAATGCAACAAATAAATAAATAAATAAATAACTGATATCACCACATTCTCCGGGAAATGAGTTCCAGAGCTTAACTATTGAGTGAAAAATAATTTGCTCTATTTGATTTTAAAGTATTTGCATTTAACTTCATTGAGTGTCCCCTAGTCTCTGTACCTTTTTGAAAGAATAAAACAAAAAAAAAATTTTTGAGTCACTTATACACATTCTACACCAGACTTAAATCATATCTCCCCTCAGCCATTTCTTTCCCAAACTAACGAGCCCTAAACTCCTTCGCCTTTCCTCATATGAGAGGAGTTCCATTCCCTTTATCATTTTGGTCATTCTTCTCTGAACCTTTTCTAATTCCGCTATATCTTTGAGATAAGGCGACCAGAACTGAACTCAATACTCAAGGTGACATCGCACCATGGAGCAACACAGAGGCATTATAGTATTCTTAGTATTATTTTCCATCCCCCTCCCAATAATTCCTAGCCTCCCATTTACGTTTTTTGGCTGTGACCATGGCTGCCGCCACACACTGGCCAAAAGATTTCAGCGTATTGTCTACAATGACACCTAGATCTTTTTCTTGGGTGCCGACTGCCAAAGTGGACCCTAGCATCAGTTATCTATGATTTGGGGATTATTCTTCCCAATGTGCATCACTTTGCATTTGTCAACATTAAATTTCATCTGCCATTTGGAGGCCCAATTTCCTAAGGTCTTCCTGCAATTTGTCACAGTCCGCAAGTGTTTCAACAACCTTGAATAGTTTTGTGTCATCTGCAAATTTAATCACCTCACTTGTTCTGATTTCTAGATCATTTATAAATATACTAGCCGTTAAGCCCGTTAAAACGGGCAAGTATTGGTATGCTCTATTTTGATGTATAACTCCCTCCCTCCCTCCCCTCGGCTCCCCGCCCTTCCTCCTTCCCTCCCTCCCAGCTCCAAGGCCCGATTCCCTCCCAGCTCCATGGGCCCCCCCTCCGTCCCTCCCAGCCAGCTGCAAGGCCCCCCTCTGTACATCCCTCCCAGCTCCAAGGCCCCCCTACTTCTGACCTCCTATGTCCAGCATCCTCCCTCCTTCCCTGCCAGCTTCAAGGCCCCCAGTCTTTCCCTCCCTCCCTAGCTCCAAGGCCCCATTCCCTCCCCTCCCAGCTCCAAGGCCCTCCGTCCCTCCCCTCCCTCGCAGCTCCAAGGCCCCCTCCTCCTTCTGAGCATTTATCCTGCCTTCCCCTCCCCCCCCGAGGTCGCTGTTGTCGCCGCTACCGCTCCCCCCCCCGAGGCGCCACCGGCCCCTCCCTCCCCGCTCCAAGGCCCGATTCCCTCCCAGCTCCAAGGGCCCCCCTCCCTCCCTCCCAGCCAGCTGCAAGGCCCCCCTCTGTACATCCCTCCCAGCTCCAAGGCCCCCCTACTTCTGACCTCCCATGTCCAGCATCCTCCCTCCTTCCCTGCCAGCTTCAAGGCCCCCAGTCTCTCCCTCCCTCCTAGCTCCAAGGCCCCATTCCCTCCCCTCCCAGCTCCAAGGCCCCCCCGTCCAAGCCAGCTCCAAGGCCCCCTCCGTCCCTCCCTTCCCCTCCCTCGCAGCTCCAAGGCCCCCCTCCTCCTTCTGAGCATTTCTCCTGCCTTCCCCTCCCCCCCCCCGAGGTCGCTGTTGTCGCCGCTACCGCTCCCCCCCCCCCCCCCGAGGTCGCCACTGGCCCCTCCCTCCCAGCTCCAAGGCCCGATTCCCTCCCAGCTCCAAGGGCCCCCCTCCATCCCTCCCAGCCAGCTGCAAGGCCCCCCCTCCTCCTTCTGAGCATTTCTCCTGCCTTCCCCTCCCCCCCCGAGGTCGCTGCTATCGCCCCTCCCCCCCCCCCCGAGATCGCCACCGGCCCCCTCCACCCGGGCCCTCTGTTCTACATTTAACTTACAGCGCCGAAACCGCAGGCAGATCAGCTCCGTCGGCCTTCCTTCTCTGCCTGTGTCCCGCCCTCGTGTGACGTAACGTCAGCGAGGGCGGGGCACACAGGCTGGGAAGGAAGGCCGACGGGAGCTGATCTGCCTGCGGTTTCGGCGCTGTAAGTTAAATGTAGAAGAGAGGGCCTGGCCTGGTGGAGGGGGTTGGCTGCGACCTTGGGGGGGGGGACGGCAGCGGCGACCTGCAGGGGGGAGCGGCAGCGGCGACCTCCGGGGGGGGGGGGGGGGTAGCGGTACCATTAGCGGCAGCGTCGACGGTCCGTGTGGCAGTGACTGCACTCCTCCTCAGCGCAGAGTTTCCCTCTCTGTTCCGTCATCACGTCTTGACGTGGGGGCGGGACAGAGAGGGAAGTCTCTACTGCGCATTTGCAGGTGAGTCGGTCACTTGCCATTTATAGGTTTGATTAAAAAGTACTGGTCCCAGTACATATCCCTGCAGTACTCCACTATGCACCCTCCTCCACTGAGAAAAATGGACATTTACCCTACCCTCTGTTTTCTGTCCAATAAGTAATTCCTAATCCACAACAGAACATTGCCTCCTATCCCATGACTCTAATTTTCTCAGGAGTCTCTCATGAGGAACTTTGAGAAACGCTTTCTGAAAAATCTGCATACACTATATCAACTGGATCACCTTTATTGATATGTTTATTCACGCCTTCAAAAACATCAAGCAAATTGGTAAGACAAAACTTCCCTTGGCTGAATCCATCTCTGTCGCATTAAAACATGTTTACCTATGTGTTACATAATTTTATTCTTTATAATAGTTTCCACTATTTTGCCTGATTGCTACATCTATCTGATAGAAGACTTTCTTGCTGTCATCAAGTTATTGTCCGATTATAAAAGTTTTATATAACTAGAAATTGGATAAGTATCTCTCTTGAAGAACTGTTGGTAGACCCAAAGTGGAAAATAAAATGCTGCTGAATTTCTGTGCTGTGAAGATCAGTGACTCAAGATTTGGATCCCTTTGTTGGGAAGATCAGACACCTGCACGGAGGATGAACAGAGTCTTTTCAGGTACTATGAAAATCAGTGCACTAGGCACTTTTTGAAACTTGTGCAGGGTTTTTGTTATTAGAGGAACTGGTGCATAAGCATAAAGAAGGAGCTAGGTCATTTTGGCTTGTGTATTCCTCATTAGCAAACCCATGAATAGATACCCTAAGCAACAGAGGGGCAGCTTTATTTATTAGGACTTATTTATCACCTTTCTGAAGAAATTCAACCAAGTCAGTTTGCTTTTTTGGTGCTGGCAAACAGGTCTATTTAAGGAACATCCCAGGCTCAAATGATGTCCTGCAAGGTTTGATGGTCCAGAAACTACTCATGGTGCTGAATAATACTGCTGAAGTTGTCTGCTATAAGATTCTGACTGGTCAAAATGTAAGTGGCCCAAGTTTGTATGTGCTGAGAAATTGTATACGTAAAGAGAACCAAACTTCTTTATCTGTTGATATAAAATATGGCAACTTGATTGTCCATTTGTATTAAAATAGGATTAATTCTGAAGATGATACACAAACACTTGGAGGGAATAAAATGTATCAAAATACCTAACAGATTCTCTGCTAACTATACTAGATAATCTAAATGGCTGTAAAGCAGATATTCAGTTGCACATGAGGGAAAAGTCTCAACTGCTATGGCTATGTTTGCACATGAATGTTCATTGTATAGCACATAGAAAAAGTCATCATAGACTTGAAAAACCCTCTAGTATATACTCAAAAAATATTTTTTTAATTTTTTAAATCAATCTGTGTGTAGGTCTAATTAGACTTGAAACTCTGTGATCATATCAAAATAATATCAGAAAAATGACGATAACAAAAATAACATCACTTAGCTTATCACGAATCATGGAATGATGTCGTTCTAATAAGGCGGTGGATCCAAAAAAATATATATTATGAATGCATTGGTTCCTACGGTCCCGTTTCGTAAATCTTCATCAGGGAACCCGCTAATTCATGGAACCCCGCACCTAAATCGCTGTCAATCAATCAGAACGAAAGAAGGTATAACTAAACACGGACAAATCCATTGAAACAAATAGTGAGATCACAATTATCATAATCCCTTAAAAGCAACATCATGTCGTTTTACCTATATTTGCAATGCAATTCCCACGAAACTCGTGTCTTCTGGAAAGAATTGTTGGCGTCCTCACCTGACTTCAGTATGAAATTAAAGAAAACTTTACCCAATCAATGACTGGAGCGTCATATGACGCAAAGATCGCTTTGACCAATCATCGACTGCCACATCAGTAATCAATTTAAATTTAAAGGGCCATAGACTGCCCTCTGTTGTCACAATCCAACACAGAAAAAACACCGTTACAGGTTCTCACACCAAATGTGGATCCTGTTCTTTCTGTAATATTATGATTGAAAATGACAGTTTCTGCAATCCAATAGACGGTAAAACATATAAATTCAGACATTTGACTACATGCAAGACCGATCACGTGATTTATTTTCTCAAATGTCCGTGTGAAAAACTATATATCGGCAAGACAGACAGAAGTTTAAAAACGAGATTGAGTGAACATAAGTCCTGTATTAATTCTTTAAAATGTGGAGCCCCTTTAGTCTCTCACTGCAAAGAGTTCAAGCACAATTTCGAACATTTTCAATGCACAGTGATAGATCATGTGGTGGCACACATCAGAGGTGGAGATCGAAGCAAACTGTTACTTCAGGCAGAACAAAGATGGATCCACAGATTACAGACTTTGGAACCTAGTGGTTTGAATTCAACCATACAATGGGGAGCATTCCTATAAATACATCAGATTGGGATTATACTTTTTCTTGGAAAGAGAATGTTTTTTCTTTGAAAGAGAATGTTGTTTCAGTGTTGGATTGTGACAACAGAGGGCAGTCTATGGCCCTTTAAATTTAAATTGATTACTGATGTGGCAGTCGATGATTGGTCAAAGCGATCTTTGCGTCATATGACGCTCCAGTCATTGATTGGGTAAAGTTTTCTTTAATTTCATACTGAAGTCAGGTGAGGACGCCAACAATTCTTTCCAGAAGACACGAGTTTCGTGGGAATTGCATTGCAAATATAGGTAAAACGACATGATGTTGCTTTTAAGGGATTATGATAATTGTGATCTCACTATTTGTTTCAATGGATTTGTCCGTGTTTAGTTATACCTTCTTTCGTTCTGATTGATTGACAGCGATTTAGGTGCGGGGTTCCATGAATTAGCGGGTTCCCTGATGAAGATTTACGAAACGGGACCGTAGGAACCAATGCATTCATAATATATATTTTTTTGGATCCACCGCCTTATTAGAACGACATCATTCCATGATTCGTGATAAGCTAAGTGATGTTATTTTTGTTATCGTCATTTTTCTGATATTATTTTGATATGATCACAGAGTTTCAAGTCTAATTAGACCTACACACAGATTGATTTAAAAAATTAAAAAAATATTTTTTGAGTATATACTAGAGGGTTTTTCAAGTCTATGATGACTTTTTCTATGTGCTATACAATGAACATTCATGTGCAAACATAGCCATAGCAGTTGAGACTTTTCCCTCATGTGCAACTGAATATCTGCTTTACAGCCATTGGGAATAAAATGTAGCCAGATCAATGTAAACCATATGCTCAGCATGTGATCAAGCTTCCTGTGTGAGTTGAGAGCTAAGTTTTGCTCCTCAACTAATGGTAGAAGATTCTGTTAAAAGAACAGAGCAATATTTTAGTGGTGTAAAAGGGACAGCTGTGTTCAGAGTCAGTTCTGACATTCACAAACCATCCACAAGCACAGAACGGCTAACCTCCACGGATACAGCACAAGAAGTACACAACGGTGGAAGAGACTAAAAAAAATCCTCACACAAATGGTGTCCAAAAAAGGTACTATATCCAATCTTCACAAAGACCCAACTCAACTTGAGTTTCAGCCAAAAAAAGGGGTCTACAAAAATAAATACAATATAAACATGCAAAATAAACCACAATTATAAATACAAATATAAAGATAAAAGATAAAAATATGAAAAATATAAAATATACATGAGAAATCCAAGCCCAGTGGAGGTGGTGAAGTCGAGGACTGTTCCAGAATTTAAAAAGGTATGGGATAAGCATGTGGGATCACTTAGGAACAGGATTTCCAAACACAGTGAAGAAAGAAGTACATAAGCACATAAGCACATAAGCACTGCCACGCTGGGGAAAGACCAAAGGTCCATCAAGCCCAGCACTCCGTCTCCGACAGCGGCCAATCCAGGCCCCAAGAACCTGGCAAAAAACCTAAAATGTAATAACGATCAATGGACTTTTCCTTCAGAAATCTGTCCAGACCCCCTTTAAACTCACCAAGGCCAGCTGCCATCACTACCTTCTCCGGCAATGAGTTCCAGAGTCTAACTACATGCTGAGTAAAGAAAAACTTTCTCCGATTTGTTTTAAACCTACCACATTCTAATTTCATCTTGTGTCCCCTGGTTCTATTATTGTTAGAAAGCATAAACAAACGCTTCACATCTGTCCGCTCTATCCCGCTCATTATTTTGTAAACCTCTATCATATCACCTCTCAGCCGCCTTCTCTCCAGGCTAAAGAGTCCTAGCCGTCTTAACCTCTCCTCATAGTAGTGTCCTCCTTGTAACACAACATCAGCGATAGAAAGGAGAGATACTACTAAATGTTGAGATGAGCAAGTATCGCTCTGCTCATGAGTAATGACCACTGATTGAGATGATTATTCTACATCCAGTTCCTTGATACTCAGCCGATTGAAGATCATTCAAATAGTACTTGACAAAATCATTAAAACATCTTTTCTAAAAACAAGTTCAGCCAGCTGCTTTGCTAGGGAAAATGAAATTGATGAAGAAGACTTGTGACCTACTATGACCAGAAACAGAGGACACTGGTGAAGGATGAATTGACAACTAACACAGATGTCATCAATCTGGATGTCTCTGCTACGACTGGAGAACAAGATGATATCTGAGATAGATAAATCAGTGAACAACAATTCATGCAAAAATTGTAATTTTCACAATCAGCACTGGGAGGCAGCCCAGGTCTCTGTATCAAGGGCAGAAGATGTAAGTCAGCGCTCTGGTATTGTCGAAGCCATTTAGATGGTACAGACAGCACAGGAGACACCTGTACTAGCCTGTGCTTAGAGCAGTGGTTCCAAAACCTGGTCCTGGAGGCACCCCAGCCAGTCAGGTTGTCAGGACATCCAAAATGAATACTCATGAGAGATTTGCATGCAGTGGGGGACAGTGCATGCAAATCTCTCATGAATATTCTTTGTGGATATCCTGAAAACCTGACTGGCTGGGGTGCCTCAAGGACCAAGTTTGGGGAACCACTGGCTTAGAGGCTACAGTCTGTGGATCACCTGCATTGATGTGCCAGCGCTTCTCCAGAGCTTTAAAAGGTGGCTTTGAAATTCCCTTAAACTCAGGCCTGGCAAGCGCATTAAGAATGACTGCATTTTAGATCTCGAAATGTCAGCCAAGACTCACATCACTTTCGAAGATCAATGATGGTGCTCCTTTGCAGTCTGACAAAAGTCACTGTGCACAGAGGTAAAGGCATCATCTGCAGAGGAGGATACACTGGAGAGTGAAGTCAGATGATCTCTGCACAAAAGACGTTTTTCTCTTCTTCTACTACTGAAGCAGCATCCTTTTCTCAGCCTCACAATGTTTGAGAAGTCAAGCTCAGAGAGCAATCTTTGTGTATATTCATTGTGGTTACAGTCTATGCCCAGAAAGACAAGGCATCCGGAATGTGTGTTGAAGTTCTGTATTCTTCTACCACACTGAGGGTAGGGACAGAGCCCAGACCTTGTAACACTTTCTGCAGGAAAAATAAAAACTAACATATGAATGTTTACCTTCCCCGACACCTTACTACTTGCCGTCTAACGTGACTGTTATGATCACCAAAACAGGTATTCCCCTCAACTCAAATTTGAGCCACATAGCGCGGAAACTCCCGAGCTGGTCTGTAGGGGTATTTCCCTGTGATCTAGCCTGAGCTGGTCTTGGCCTATACAAGCCTATGACATCTTGGTACAATAAGATGGCTCTGACCTGAACATCTCTGAGTCAGCAAGATCCAGCTTCAGCTTGTGGAAAATCACTGACAGGCTTGCTGAAGCCAAGGACATTCTGTGTTCCAACCATCCCCCTTCTATCTCTGAGACGCTGGGAAGGGAGTCTTACTCATGGCACCAGAAGTTACCATCTCCAAGGTCACAAAACAAAGAACTCTTCTTGCCCGTGCACTGGACTGTACGAGAGGATAATTGGTCCAGGCTATCACCCGACAGAGAGGTCTGGAAGAGCGCGGGGAGCGTGGGAGAAGTTAGTCGGAGACCCTCAGAGGAGGAGTACCCGGGAAGGACCTGAGAAATCCAGCAAGGCTCGGGGTGAGCTAGAGACTGTATGATAACAACCTTGTGACCTGCATAACTGGTGCAAATACCTGTGGCAGAGATTTTGGCTCTGATAACCAACGGAGAGACGGGAACCTGCTTATTTGCTGAGAAAGACCTGCACTACATAAGACACAGACAGCTGAGTTAGCCACTGGGGAGATTCTGCTCCGGTCTTATCTGAAGCCGTCATCAGGACAGCGTGGTAAGATCACAGTGATATATTTCCTAGTCTGGGGTTAGGCAGTGGTTTTATCTAAGTACGACTGGTTTATGTCAGCTCTTGGTCAGGGACAGCTGTTAATGTGTATTTTGCATAAGATGTGATAAGTTTTCATAAGGATTATTAGGATATCATTTGTACTGTTCTAATCATTACTGTACGTAGTCTCAGGATAATCAGAGTGTAGTTAGACAATATATTTTGTTAGTGTGCATATCAGTAAGAGATATTATATTGCATATAAGCTATTGCAGAGTGTTTCTATTTTTCTACCTGTAATAAATAACAATAATTATCATCTGTGACGTGGCTTTGGTTCTTTGGCGGGGAACAAAACACTGGCAGGGTGCCAGCAACAAGGTTCCTTTATAATATTTCCCCTAGGCTGAGCGGGAACCTTGTAATAAGTATTATCAGGGAATAATTATTGCCCTAATTACTTATTTTCATCCTACAGGTCTTGTAGTCGCAAATCTCAAGAAACTTAAGATGGCAAGAATAGCACAAGAGTTCCTATACCACATGACACAAACTTGAGTTGGGTTATGCTGTTCAGGTAGAAAGGGAACATTTGTTTCAAAGGCAGCAAATTCAAAACAAAACAAAAAAAATCTTAGAAGGGAATCCAAAACAGAAGAGGCAGTCTCTAGGCACTATGACAGCCTGGTGTCTGGATTTGTCAAACACTACAATAAAGATTAGGAATGTATTTCAAGTGAGACTCGCACCCTATTTATTAACATCTATTGACTGTCTTTACAAAGAGATTCATCCACGGTGGTGTACTTTACCTTTCTTTCATTCACATCATCATCTTTGTTCTGGGCAGACATCCATTGGGGAAGTAGACGCTGTTGAGAGGTCATTTTCTCTCTGTTTAGAACAGAACAATATTGGTCTTGAACGATAGAGAAAGCCAACTTTGGCAAGTCCCATACCTCAGTACAATACACGCCCTAAATCTTCCAAAAGATGTACTTAAAACAATCATCATCTGATTTCTTTAAATTTATATTGCACATAAAATGACTTAAAATTAGAAGTGAATAAACTTTGGTGTTCTTTACCTATTAAAAACTTAAAACAATGCAAACTTATCTGCCTTTTCATAAAGGTTTGAAAACCTATCTTTTTTCAGAAATCATATGTTTTAACTAGTAATTTTCTTTTTTGTTGCTTGTACCCTTTGAACCAGTTGACTGGGAGTTAGCGGTCTATAATTACCATATCGTATCATACAACGCTGAGCCTTCAATATGTCCACCACTCACTGATGAAGCCAGAGTCCCCTTGCAGGCAGTAACCCCTATAGCCATCACTTTTACTGCATCTGTTCACTTGAAATTGAACCTAGAAAAAAAACAAAGAAGGTTTGGTCCTTCCTCTGGTTCTGTCCCATTTTCCAAAGTATATTTGGGTGGAATGGAATTTAAGTTGGAAACATCTTTGCACATTTTGAGAGTTCTGTTGGATTCTAATTTGACAATGAAGGCTCAACCATGTTAAATATTTCTTTCTTCAGAAACAACTGATTTTATTAGTTCAAGCTATAATACTTTTTTTTATCTATTTCAACTTTTGAAGAATATGGCAGCATGATTGATTTCTGGAGCCTGACATTCTGATAGGGTAACTCTCCTTTTGATAGAGCTTCATTGGATCCCTGTTAAAAGCTCGTTGTATTTTTAAACTAGTTACTATTGCTTTTAGAATAATACACAGTTTAGCCCCCTATACCCTCTCTATCTTTATTTAGCTGTTCCCATACTAGAAAATGTAATTTATTATTTTTTCCCTCAACGCACATCTAATATAATAATTCGCACCTCCAACGTTCAGAAGCTGACTCCGTGACAGTGTGGCAGTGAAGCTGTGTAGTATTCGTAGGGTTCGTAATTGCCCCGCACTCGAGGGAACTCTGTATAGTTGCCAGGGAAAGAAACGCGACGTCAGAAGGAGAAGGGACCAACCACAGGCCTCGCTCTGTGCCCCGCCCTCAGAGGGAAGGGAAGGCTGCATATAATATTCACCCACCAGAAGTTCGTTCCCTCCCTCCGAGTTCCAGGGTCGTCGTCCGTCCCCCTCCCTCCCAGTTCCAGCGTCCCCCTCCCTCCCTCCCAATTCCAGGGTCCCCCTTCCCTGGAATAATGCATAAGAAAGTAATTTGTCGTAAGAATCCAATTTTACAACAAATTACTTTCTTATGCATTATTCTTTATTATGTATCCTATACTGTTTATTGTAAGCCACACAGAACTCAAACTTGCTTGGGATAATGTAGGATATAAATGTCACAAATAAATACATACATAAATAAATAATTATCCCAATCAGTATGGCATTCCTTGGCACCTGCAGCCAGAAGCACCAAGATCCCTATAAAGAATCGCCCTGTATTTCCACCTCAGTAAAATTTACCGATTTAGAAATACAGAAGGATTCCCAAATTGCAAATTGCTCGCTACTTTTGCAAACAGCTCATTTGCATGCAATAGGGGGGAAGCCAGTCGGTCAGCTGAGAATGCGCTGAACAGCCAATAGCTAAGCGTGGCTGCTCTGCGCATGTTACAGACAGCTTTTATACACGCAGACAAGCTGTGTTTATGAAAGAAGTTTGTAGCCTTTTTTGTGTTTGAACTTATCTTTGTCTGTGCCCTGGAGTTAACGGCACAATAGACACATCTTTAGAAGCTCTGAAGAAAAGAGATGTACCCTCCTCGTAGTCTTGCTCAATTTCCGATTTACCAGTCTTTGCAGGTAGGACACAGATTGTCTCGTGTCAGTAAACGCTGTTAACGTTCCACCAGTAATCTGCAACGCTGCAAGGTGAGATCCTGTGAAGGCGCAGCTCTTCCACCTCTGTTGCCCTTCTTGTAGCAGAGAGACCTGGAGGATGGCCCATGTCGGAAGCTCGTTAGTGGATGGCTCCATGCAGAGGATGGAAAAAGACGTGGAAACACTGTTGCAGGAAGCCAAGGAAAGCATTGAGGCAGCACGGAACTATGAGTGCAAGCTGCGGCAGCGGTTTCAAGGGCTGCAGTAGGGCATGGACAGGTCAGCATCACATGGAGTCCAAGGGCTGGGACACGCGCAGTGCCCGGGAGCTCTTGGCACAAGTTCTTCAGTCAGCGCATCCATTTGCTCCTGCTCCATTCTTTGAAACGGGCTCTTCTGGAGGGGGGAGGAGGTTAAGCAGGTCAGTGACAGGACGGAAGAGCACAGTGCCCGGATCTCTGATCAAGCTCTGACAGGTTCCTCCATCCTTCCGCTATCATTCTTGCAGTACCGACAGTTTCTGAACACCCATTAAATTTTCCACAGTAAAGGTAGGGGCTGCTTCTATGCATCTCTCGGAAAACAGCTTTGCATGCACATTTGAATAGTAATTAGCTCATAATAATAACTTTGCATACAATTTTCGTTAGCTGCTATCGTGACAGAAAAAGAGCTCGGAGAACCCTTTTGTGCATGTCTCGCTATACTCCTTGCTTCCTAAACCAGCTAGAACCACTGTAAAACCCAAGTTGCTGGCTCGTTAGGTTTTGTGCACTTGAGCCCTTGTCCCTGATCCTCAGAAATCTTAAATAATCAAGTTCTGAGGATCCTTTCTCTCCTTAACAGCCTAAATGCTCCATCACCTCTTTCCAATTCATCCAGAATTACCCATACTGGACACTTCCATGACAGATTACAGGCCAGAACTATGGGAAGCAAAGAACAGTTATGGAACACCAGAAGGAAGTCAGACTGAAAAATAATCAAACCTCAAGAAACAATCTAAAATTACAGCTGCACTGTAGTCAACATATAGATGGCTAGGATAACAAGACCTCAGAAAGCTTTGCAGAGATTAAAATTTAAATTTCTCAGCAGGTTAGGCTAAACATTTCTTTCATTGGTTACACTGTCATCTTTTTGCTTTAATTCCTATACACACTCTGTGTTCACTTTGTGTTCCTAATAAGTGTAATTTAAATCTCAATTCTGTTCCAAACTTCTGATTTCAAGATCAGTTTTGAAAATGAATGAGTATCCTGCTCCCCTTTCAATTAAGATATTCACTGTTGGCACTGTTTTATTGATTACACTTTTCTTTTATGGACCTGTACTGAGTCATATTTTGTATATTTTGGTGATGTCGTGAACTCATGCAGTGAACAAATTCAATTTCAAGGGAATATTTTTACTATAGAAATTAATTTCTTGAATATCAATATTGAACAAGGCCATTCTTTTTCCACAAAAGTATATAGAAAACCAACTGATAAAAACACCATATTGCAATATGACAGTTGTCATCTAATGGCATTGAAAAACAGTCTTCCTTATTGTCAAATATTACATATCTGTCACAATTGCAGTGATTTATGCAATTTTAAAATGCAAGCTAAACAGTTAAAGCAAAAATTATTGAAAAGGGGTTACCCACAAAAGTTGCTTAGGCAGGCATATAAAAGGGCTAGATGTAACAACAGGAATTTGCTTATAGAAGCAAACACTGACGTTCCTGTACAGCTATGTATTTTGAAATTTTGCTGTCAAAATACCTGCTAGACGTCCAAGGCAGCCATAAAGACCAATCCCATGGGAGAAAGAAGAGGCTCTCAAAGAAAGTAAAAGCTAAAGTCCTGAGAATACCTGGTTATATCACTCATCTAAGGAAATTACATTCAAAGGATAGAAGACAGCTGGTTTGCTGTTAGAGGTAAAACGCCATGTTGGAAGACTAGCATGTATGAGAATACAATAAGTGTATACTCTGCTGTTTTTTGTTAGAAACATATATTGAAGGCACTGGTTGGTTTTATTAGATATATCCTGCAGGTTTTGAGAGCACTTAGTTCCCTGAAGAAGCTCATTAGAAGAGTGAAACAGAGAGCCCAGTTGGGTACAAGAGTCAAGAATTAAGCTAAATGCCTTGCATTGGACTATATCATCACTAAAGTTATGAAGAAATAGACATATAGTTACCGGGAGAAGTCACTTTTACATAACTAAACAAAAAATGTTTAAAGTTATTGAAAAATTATTGAAAAGTAATTTGGAGATTTTTGACCAATGATATGACTGAGGTCCAGTATGAGCTGGCACTAAGACATTATACTTGCTGCCAAGCCAGGACATCTGAGGTCTTTTCCTCCATTTAGTGATAGTAAAATTCCAGAGTAAGGAATTATAACATTGATTTGAATGTTCATAGGCAGAGACACAAGAACTAGGTTGATTTTCAGCTTATTGTTTGTCATCGACATTTGATTTTGCTGAATTAGTGTCTATGTATTGATTTTGACTGAAAACCCAAGCCATGGATGCATGAAATACTTCACACATTACAACAAACACACCCTCTCTCCAACTCTACCTGATACCATGGTTCTGCAACGCAAGAGCCTCTTGTTCTCACTCCACCCAATGCTTGGTATGTTTCAGAAGAAACCTACCAAGTTCTAGAGATAATAAATTTTGCCTGTTGGAGTGAGGGAGCTTCTCATGTCTTCTGGGGCAAATCTTCCACAACAGTTTACCAGTTTTACTTTTCAGCATCATTTGCCCCCTCTTATTTAAAGGAAAACTTCAACCTTGCTGCCAACACAATTAGGTCAATTTTAATTTTCTAGGGGCTGCAACAAGCAATATCAAGTAACCCAGTGAACTGTGCTGCCCTACCATGTAACAGAAGATTGAGATCTACAGTGGCGATTCTCAACACAGTTCTCTTGGTACACATAGAGGCATATTTTCAACGCACTTAGCCTTCCAAAGTTCCATAGAAACCTATGGAACTTTGGAAGACTAAGTGCTTTGAAAATGAGCCCCACAGGCAAGTTTTCAGAATATCACAATGAATATGCATGAGATAGATTTGAATAAAAGGAAGCAGTGCCTGCAAATCTCTCTCATGCATATTCTTTCTGGATTGTCAAAGATAAGAGGCAAAATCCAATAAGGGAATAGGAGATGAGAAGAAAGTCAGACCACAACCACACACCACAGCAGTATGGTACTAGTCACTTTTTTAAACGAGACCCAGTGTATATTTTTACTTCATCTTGTAGCATTATTTATATTCTTATTTATATTTTAGATGTAATAGATGTAATATGAACCTGATGCAGGCAGATGCTGAAATGTGGCTGAGAAAGGCCTTCTTTTAATAAAGTGATACCATACTGCGGTGGTTTGTGGTTGTTCATCTTCTATTCCTTTTGGATATCCTGAAAAACCCAACTGGTTGGATGTGCATAAAGAACTGGGTTGAGAACCACTGATCTACAGGACTACCAAATTCCTGAGCACAAAATGAACCCTAATTCACAAGCGAAGATATACAATGTTAAAGTAACAATTTGGATTTTACATTTAATTACTCGTCTTTCAAAATCTGATCTCAAAACAACCTCCATTTCAATACAATAGGTATCTCCCTGCTCCCTCATGTCTCCTTAAAATAGTATCAATTAAAAGAGAGGAATCGTATGTAAACCACACTCTGAGGGAAAATCATAAAAATTATTGAAGACAAAAATCCCACAGAAACTCAATTCACAAAAATATATATAAATGATTCGCACCTCCAACGTTCAGTGAAGCTCTGACTCTACTGATCCTAGGGTAGGCTGTCAGCACAACTCACCCTCACTCAAAGACCCGCCCTCAGCCACGCCCCTTCCGGACATAATTCACAACCCTAACGTTCTAATTAAGCCACATTTTTCCTCTCCAACTTCCGTCATGGTGTAGATCGCAGTGGCACCATGACTGTCTGCCCCGCCCTCGCGTCAAACGTCATGACATCGAGGGCGGAGCCACGGAGGACCGACACGGACGCACCAAGCACCGATACATGAGCTGCAATGGGGTCTCACGTCACACACACAGCGCTTTCAACTCATTTAAGCTGACTGCAGTCATTCCCCTTCTCTCTCAGCGAGCCGTCCAACCACCTGGACTTACCACCGCACCCCCAGGTCAACGCTCCTCCTCCTTCCCTCCCCCGATGGCGACACACCTCCTCCCCCCCCCCCCCCCCCCCCCCCCCGTCGTGGAGGCAGGCATCGCTTTCAAACAATTCACCTGACTGAAGTCCTCCTGATTGTAAAAGAAGCACAGAAGAGCAGAGGGCTGGCTCGCCTTCAGCGTTCCCCTGCTTTCTCAGCGCCCCGCCCTCATTTCCTGTTTACTGTTGGCCGGGACGCTGACAGAGCAGGGGAACGCTGAAGGCGAGCCTGCCCTCTGCTCTTATGTGCTTCTTTTACACTCAGCAGGACTTCAGTCAGGTGAATTAGTTGAAAGCGATGCCTGCCTCCACCTCGGGGGGGGGGGGGGGGGAGGAGCGTCGACCTCGGGGGGGGGGGGGAGGAGCGTCGACCTCGGGGGGGGGGGGAGGAGCGTCGACGACTTCCACAAAACTTGATAGCAAACTTTAATAAGGACAGCCAGATTTGGAGGAGAAGGTTCTTACTGTTAGCAACACCCTAACAACATTACCATTGGATTTCAGTTCTTGCCATGGCAAGGGCAATATTATGTAACCCCTCTGGCAGTTTTACTTTACCATGGAAGCACCGCATAGCACACACACACACACACACAGAAACAGCTACACTCAAACTGACACATGCATGACTAATTTAATTATGCTTTCCACAAAGGTTAACTTTCATTTTCTTTCTTTCACTGTTTTACACATAATGGGAACACTATGATGACAGATCAAGGCTGTAACGAGCCTCCAGCCATGATCTACTTCTTGCTCTAGTACACTAGAAAGGAATATTTAATCCAATGGCTGAAAGGAGCAGTTGCCCAGGGACCACTGTTATATCTAAAGGCCTCTTTAACTAGGGGGGGGGGGGGGGGCTGCCGCACACGCACACTCTCATTCTTTCTCACACACACACTCTCACACAGACAGCCTCACTCTGTCACTCACACTTTCACTCTGTCTCACACACTCACTGGCACACACACTCTCTCAAACATACACACTAAGGAAAAAACCTTGCTAGCGCCCGTTTCATTGCTCTCAGAAACGGGCCTTCTTTACTAGTTTTGTAATAAAATGGCTCATAATTCTTACTGGACCATCACAGACCAAACAGGGCAATTGCATTGTCTATAATATCATCATATAATCATTGCACATTTATATTAGTGATACCCCCACGTGCCATCAACAATGTAATTGTGTCAAACAAAAAGCAAAGAAACACACATCTTTTAAATATGATTTTTTCAACAGGGCTTCCTTAATGGGTCCCAACACGGACCATGTTTCGCAGCAGCTGTTTCAAGGAACCCATGTAATCAATAAAATTGAACTGTTTGATATATGAACTGTTCTCACATGTTGTCCTAATGCCAGACTATGGGGGTAATGCAGGGCAGGGCTGATGCTGGGCTACAGGACGGATAGGAGTAGGCAAGGGCAGGGCTTATGCCAGACTATGAGGGGGAGGGATAGGGCAGGGCTGATGATGAGCTACAGGAGGGATGGGGGGGGTAGTGAAGAACACAGTTGATGCCAGACTATGAAGGGGAGGGAAAGGCTGATGACAGGCTATAGGGAGAGATAGGGGAAGGGAAAGATAGGGTTGATGCTTGGCTACACCACAATTTCTAATTGCTGGTCCTTTATTCTGTAATTGGTGAGGTTTGGTCCGTGGTCTGCACGTGACTAAGGTGAGAGATTCTGCTGCAAGCGGTTTGTGTAGGGATCTATATAAATCTGACCTGTCTAACTTTTTCAATGGGACGTGCATTGCTGTTGTATATATTCACTGCTGCCTTTTTAAAAGGTACTGTTATTGGTATTTGTGTGTTCAGAATTGCTGCTGTTAAGGTCTGCTATACAGGCTCTGAGAAGCTTCTTTGCAGAATTTAGTGGGTTTTTTTTAGTTACATTTGTAACTAGCGCTTTCCCACTCATGGCAGGCTCAATGCGGCTTACATATACAGGTACGTATTTGTACCTGGGGCAATGGAGGGTTAAGTGACTTGCCCAGAGTCACAAGGACCTGTGCCTGAAGTGGGAATCGAACTCAGTTCCTCAGTTCCCCAGGACCAGAGTCCACCACCATAACCACTAGGCCACTTCACAAAGTATCTGGCAGTGAATGGAGAGAAAGCAGAAGAACCAGAGGAAGGGAAAATGCCTGTTTAAGATGTATTCATAAAACAGGCTTTTAAAGGCTTCAAAAGGTATACATCTGTTTTATGAATACACCGTAAACAGGCATTTGTCATAAAGCAAAGTTTGAAGGCTATGTTCCATTGTGCAGGATACTGTGATGTGTGTTGAGATGTTTGCCATTATAGCAGATGTAGTCTGATCAAGTTTAAGTAATGGGATAATGCAATTATATTGAAATATATCAGTGCTATGGATGTGGTTTATGTTGATGCAGGACAGATGTTGGGCAGACTATTTACTTAGAAATCCTTCATCAAGTGCACTCTAAGGCATTATTTAGGAGTATCCCAAGAAACACTACTCACACCTATATACATATTTGCCCACCCATATTACCTCTGGGCCCATCCAAAATGTCAGGTCTGGCTAAGCTACTGCTTGTACCCTTTATTTTTCAACTCCTAGTACTTAATAATATAGATATTACTAATCTGTTGGGTAGATGTTAAGGGATAAATCCATATAAATAGTCACACTTCTAATTATTTATAATCTGTAAGTAGACACTTTTCAAATGTAAAACAAATTTTTAACAGAGACTCCTAGCAAATAGTGTTTTACATGCATGTGTTGTGGGTGCACTTTGCCATAGGTGCCAGATTGCCTTGAATAGTTCTGTGTTGGGTTTTCATGTGTGTGGCAAGCTTTGTGAGAAATAAACAGTACAGCAAAGATTCCTGTAGGAAGGAATAACTATTTAAAAATTGGCGAATGTTAAATATGGTGATGCTCAGTAGCTCTTGGTGTTTGAAATAGAGAGAAAGAAGAGAAGTCTCTACAAAAGAGAGAAAATTAACTAAGAATAGATGTAGTCCTCAAGTATGGTAATATCATCCAGGTTTCTTGGAACTCTTTTTTTTTCCTCTCTCTCTCTCTCGACCAGGTACATTGCTTTCCATTATTTATGATTATGAGAAAATTCAATTTGCAAGCAGAGTGCCATCAAAGATTTCAGGGAAAGGAAACCTAATTTGTGAACAAGACGTATTTGAATATATAGATGGCTGGGGTAATAGATGGAAGAACAAGAGACTATACTGTAAGGCTGAGGTACATCTTTTTGTTGTAGACAAAATAGAGAAAAGAGGTGGAAAAGAAATAAAATAATGTCAGTAAGTGCCCCCCATCGTAAACATTACTGTAAGCAAATAGAAAAAAAGTTGTTTTAAACATTACCTGGCTCCTGTGCTGGAGTAGTCTCAGGGGAGGTTCTGTGAGGTGATCCCTCGTTGGAGACGGTCCCGACGCGACCAGCGGGGTTCCGGGCCGACTCGAAAGTAGAAGGAGCAGGCAAGGGAAGGCAGGAAAGTCCCTGGATGTGCCGGGCCTAGTTTTGCCCCCAAACCGCTGCCGCGAGCATGCGCAACGTTTCGTGTGCGCAGTAACGTCATCAGTGAGACATACGACCCCGATGGCTCCGGAGCAAGAAAGTTTGATTGAGGACAGGAGCCGGCATGACGTCAAACAGTTGAAGTAAGGAGGTTTACTAGATAAGAGTGGAAGTGAGCCTATCTAGTCAATTTGGTTGATCTCTGTTTCCACTTCCACACGCAGCCGGCATCTCTAGTACACTCAAAACAAAGCAAGCAAACCTATGAGCTGCTGCATCCAGGTTGTCGTTCTTTATTGTTGGTCTATCTGTAACAAGTCTAAAGCTGTTTCAGTTGGATAGGCAGTGCCTTAAAAGGTGGAGGACAAAAGATTTTTTTTTTACTTATTGGACAGATTTTTAATTTATTATTATTATTAGCATTTGTATAGCGCTACCAGGCGCACCCAGCGCTGAACACCTGATACAAAGAGACAGTCCCTGCGCAAAAGAGCTAACAATCTAAATAATACAGACAGACAAGACAGTTACGGTGAAGGAAGTAATGGGTGAGAAGGGAGGAAGGGACAAGGGGAGGGCAATTGAAAACTTCCCATCTAATATAATAATTTGTACTGTCAATGTTCCATTGCTGGCTGGCTGTCAGGGTTTGTAACATCTTGGTGACGTCAGCTCGCCTCCAGCATTCCATTCCCTCTTACTGTCCCGCCCTCGCGTAAAGACAAAATGGCATCAAAGGGCGGAACAGTAAGAGAGATGGTAATGCTGGAAGCGAGCTGATGTCAGGATGTTACGAACGCAAGCAAGACAAGTGAAGGTAGGGTTACCATATTTTGTCCTCTTAAAAAGAGGACACATGTCCCGCCCACACCCCACCCCTTTTGCATTATCGCCCTGCCCCTGTCACATAGTCCCTTCCTCGGGTCACATAGTCCCCTCCCCTCCCCCATCACCTCCCCTCCCCCGGGTCACATATTCCCCTGCCCGCCCCGTCACCTCCCCTCCCCCTTGTCACATATTCCCCTCCCCTTACTTACTATCTACTGCCCTGGTGGTCTAGTGACCTCTTCGGGGCAGGAAAGAGCACCCTCTTTCCTGCCCGGAGCGCTGCCTTGCCCTGCATCCTTCTCGGTCTCGGCTCGGGATTCAAAATGGCCGCCGAGAGTTGATGTCTCATGAGGCTGCTTCAACTCTCGGCGGCCATTTTGAATCCCGAGCTGAGACTGAGAAGGATGCAGGGCAGGCAGTGCTCCAGGCAGGAAAGAGGGGGCTCTTTCCTGCCCCAAAGAGGTCACTAGACCACCAGGGCAGATAGTAAGTAAGGGGAGGGGAGACCCACGGCGCCGCTCACCCGCCCGCCCGTTTGTCCAGAAATCTGGAAAAACAGGTGGGCGGGCAAAACCCGCCTGGATGCCCTGGACATGTCCTCAAAAAGAGGACATGTCCGGGGAAATCCGGACATATGGTAACCCTAAGTGAAGGCAACATTCAGAATGCTGGACATGGAGGGGAGGACAGAATCGAGGGACATCTAGGGGAGGGCAGGGCAGAGGAGAATCGACATGGATGGGATGGGAGGAGAGGAGAGAATCGCGGGGCCTGGATGGGAGGGCAAGGCAGAGGAGAATCGCTGGACATGGAGGGGATGGGAGGCAAGGGGAGAATCGCGGGACACCAAGGGGAGGGCAGTGCAGAGGAGAATCACTGGACATGGAGGGGAGGCCAGAATCGCGGGACACGGAGGGGAGGGCAGGGCAAAAGAGAATTGCTGGATATGGAGTGGAGGCCAGAATCACAGGACACTGAGGGGAGGGCAGTGCAGAGGAGAATCGCTGGACATGGAGGGTAGGCCAGAATCGCGGGACATGGAGGGGACGGCAGGGCACAGGAGAATCGCTGCACATGGAGGGGAGGTCAGAATTGCGGGATACGGAGGGGATGGGAGGGGAGGGAAGAATCACTGAACATGGAGGGGAGGGCAGCGTAGAGAGGAGAAATCGCTTCGACGAGAGCCTTAAAAACATAAACAACATTGCAAGTTTTATTTATTTATTTATTTGCTGCATTTGTATCCCACATTTTCCCACCTATTTGCAGGCTCAATGCGGCTTACATTATATAGCAATGGCATCACCATTAACCGAGTAAGAGGTTCAGCATATTGTTACAATTAATGTACAAGAATAACAGGTAGGTAGGGTAAATAAAATGATAATACATAACACACAAGTGAGAGTAGGAAAAAATGTAATGTTCAATAATGATAATATGATAAAATAATCAAATCAGAAGGGATCAATATTGGTTGGTTCTGGTATAGATTAGGAAACAAGTCATTAAGGAGGATTTTTTGTTTGTAAGTCTCTTTGAACAAGTACGTCTTCAGTAACTTCCGGAAGGTTGTCAAGTCATGCGTAGTTTTTATAGTATTCGGTAGTTTATTCCATAATTGTGTGCAGAGGTAGGTGAAGCTAGATGCATGTATTGATTTGTATTTAAGACCTCTGCAATTGGGGTAGTGGAGGTTTAGGAAAGTACATGATGAACTTTTGGTATTTCATGTTGGTAAGTCAATTAGGTCTGACATATATGATGGGGCCTCTCCATGAATGATTTTATGAGTTAAGGTGCAGATTTTGAATGCAATTCGATCTTTTAATGGGAGCCAATGTAATTTTTCTCTAAGAGGTTTGGCACTTTCATATTTCGTCTTTCCGAATATGAGTCTGGCTGCGGTGTTCTGGGCAGTCTGGAGTTTCTTAATGGGTTGCACTTTGCATCCTGCGTAAATAGAATTCCAGTAATCCAGATGGCTCAGTACCAATGATTGCACCAGCTTGTGGAATATCTCCCTTGGGAAAAAAGGTTTCACTCTTTTAAGCTTCCACATTGCATAAAACATTTTCTTTGTAACATTTTTCACATAGCGATCAAGGGTAAGATTTCGGTCAATAGTAACACCCAGGAGTTTCAGGGTATCCGCAACAGGAAGAGTGTGGCTTGGTGTATTTATATTGGTGTAATTGGTCTTGTTATACTGCGATGAAAGGATAAGACATTGCGTCTTTTCTGCATTAAGCTTAAGCTGGAATGCATCCGCCCATGAGTTCATTATTTGGAAGCTGTTATTAATTTTGTCTGCAATTTCTGATAAGTTGTTCTTAAACGCGCTGGACATATCGAACTGGAGGAGGAGAACATTATTTCCAGGTGCAATAATTTGTTTGAATTTAGTCAGGAGTATTATAAGAACTGTTTCAGTACTATGATTAGCACGGAATCCAGATCGGGATGCATGTAATACTGAGAATTTGCTTAAGTAATCAGTAAGTTGTTTAGTTACTAGGCTTTCCATTAACTTAACTACAAGAGGAATGGATGCAACTGGGCGATAATTGGTTATATCATTTAATTTTTTCTTCTGACCTTTGGGAATTGGTGTAGGCCTTCTCCATAGGAAAGAATCCATGTTGGAGCATGTGGTTTAAGTAGGTTGTGAGGTCTGTTAGGAAGCGTTGAGGGGCAGATTTTATTAAGTGACTGGGGCATGTGTCTAGTTTGCAATGGGATTTGGTGAATCTATTGATTGCTTGGGTGACATTGTCCTCCATTAGAGAATTTAAATTTGTCCATATACAGTCTACTGGATATTCATCGGTGGTTGAGTCCAGGCAATCAATGAATATATCATAGTTAGAGGAATTAGTTGGTAAGGTGGATCTTAGTTTAATGATTTTTTTCGTTGAAGTACATGGCTAGATCATTTGCTGATGGGGTATCTGAATTAGTTGAGGTGATTGGTGTAGTATCTAGGAGGTTATGAACAGATTGGAATAACTTGTGTAAATCTTTATAATCTGGTCCAATTTTGGATTTGTAATATGACCTTTTAGTCTGTCTGATAGTATATTTGTATTTTCTTAACATTTGTTTCCATGCAGTGAATGTTTGTTCATCTTTCATTTTATTCCATGCATGTTCGAGCCTCCTTGCTTGAGTTTTTAGTTTTTTCAGTTCGTCGTTAGTACTGGATCAATTTGGCCTCTTGTGGTGAAAGATTTTCGTTCTTGTTTCTGGGCCAGATTTTTTGTCCGCCATTGCATGGATATATGTAGTTTAAAGTGGTCTGACCATGGTACTTCTGTCCATTTTATATCTGTTATTGTAAAGGTTTGATCAGAGGAAAATTTGTATGTGAAGAGGTTGAGCGTGTGTCCTTTGATATGTGTTGCTTGAGTATTAATCCAGATGAATTCCCATAGTTTGAGAAAATCCTTACATTCTTGTGTATTCTTTGCACTGAGGTCTTCTAGATGCAAGTTTATATCTCCCAATATAAGAAGATTAGAGTTAGACACACAAGCATTTGAGACAAAGTCCATGAGATGTGGCTGGCATTCTTTCCAGTTTCCTGGTGGTCTATAAAACAAAATGATGTTTAGATTGTCAAGCAAGGTAGAATGATTAATACTAATTGAGGCAATTTCGAGTTGTGGTGTCATGGATTCAGCTATAGTTGTTACTGTAAGATGGGATTTGTAAATTAATGCAATGCCTCCTCCTAGCTTTGCTAGCACCTGTTTCATTTTTTTGAGAAATGGGCCTTTTTTACTAGTATCTAATATAATAATTCGCACCTCCAATGTTCTGAAGCTGACTCCGTGGCAGCGTGGCAGTGAAGCCATGTAGTGTTCCTGGGTTCGTAATCGCACTTGCTCTCACTGCCCTGCCCTCGGAGGGAAGGGAAGGCTGCATACTCATTCACTGTCTCACACATACTCACTACTCTCTCTCACACAGCGCCTTCCACACCACCCTCAGCAACGCTGACCTCCCCTCCAAGCCCTCAGCCACCCCCTCCCAGTTCGGCAGTCCCCTCCGCATTCAGCAGCCCAGCAACACTGACCCCACTCTAAGCCCTCCGCCACCCCCTCCCAGTTGCAACAGTGACCCCCCCCTCCAAGCCCCCCGCCACCCCCTCTCAGTTCGGCAGTCCCCTCCGAATTCACCAGCCCAGCAACGCTGACCTTGACTTACCCAGTTGAGGTTACTGCAGCCGGCAGCAGCGGTAAAAGGCGTGCAGGCTCAGCCCTTCTCTCTCTCTGAGCTCTGGTCCCGCCCTCATTTTCTGTTTCCACAAGGGACCAGAGCTCAGAGAGAGAGAAGGGCCGAGCCTGCACGCCTTTTACCGCTGCTGCCGGCCACCGTAACCCCGACTGGGTAAGTCAAGATGACTTTTAAAATTCTTAAACATACACACTCCGAGGAAAACCTTGCTAGCGCCTGTTTCATTTCAATGAGAAACGGGCTTTTTTTACTAGTGTAGATATAAATATCATGAAATAACAATTGAATTTCACTAAAACAGCTTTAACAATTATTATAGCTGATAGAAACTGCAATTTTTAACTCTGTATTTTGTACTCATTTTTCTTCACTAAAAACTAAATAAATAAATATACTGTATACAATACAGATGGCCAAATTTCAGTGAGAATATCCTGTTTCTTGATGGGTTAATCTTAACTGTTGGTGTAATCTGCCTTGGGAAATCTGGTGTTATAAAGATGATGGAATATATTGAGATTAAATGGAACTAGAATTAAACTCTCATTTCATTGGGGCACAAGAAGCAGCATAAGGAGTGTCAAAGCAAATGCAAGGCGCAGATAAAGAAGGCCAAGAGGGATTACGAAAAAAAGATAGCATTAGAGGCAAAAAAAACATAGTAAAAAAATTTTTCGGTATATTAAAAGCAGGAAGCCGGCAAAAGAATCGGTTGGCCGGCTGGATGACCGAGGGGTAAAAGGGGCGATCAAGGAAGACAAAGACGTAGCGGAGAGACTGAATGAATTCTTTGCTTCGGTCTTCACCGAGGAAGATTTGGGTGGGATACCAGTGTCGGAAATGGTATTTCAAGCGGACGAGTCGGAGAAACTTACTGACTTCACGGTAAACCTGGAGGACGTAATGGGGCAGTTCGGCAAACTGAAGAGTACCAAATCTCCTGGACCGGATGGTATTCATCCTAGAGTACTGATAGAACTGAAAAATGAGCTTGCGGAGCTACTGCTAGTGATATGCAACTTATCCTTAAAATCGAGCGTGGTACCAGAAGATTGGAGGGTGGCCAATGTAACGCCCATTTTTAAAAAAGGCTCCAGGGGAGATCCGGGAAATTATAGACTGGTGAGTCTGACGTCGGTGCCGGGGAAAATGGTAGAGGCTATTATTAAAAACAAAATTACAGAGCACATCCGAGGACATGGATTACTGAGACCGAGTCAGCACGGCTTTTGTGTGGGGAAATCTTGCCTGACCAATTTACTTCAATTCTTTGAAGGAGTAAACAAACATGTGGACAAAGGGGAGCCGGTTGATATTGTGTATCTGGATTTTCAAAAGGCGTTTGACAAGGTACCTCATGAAAGGCTACAGAGGAAATTGGAGGGTCATGGGATAGGAGGAAATGTCCTATTGTGGATTAAAAACTGGTTGAAGGATAGGAAACAGAGAGTGGGGTTAAATGGGCAGTATTCACAATGGAGAAGGGTAGTTAGTGGGGTTCCTCAGGGGTCTGTGCTAGGACCGCTGCTTTTTAATATATTTATAAATGATTTAGAGATGGGAGTAACTAGCGAGGTAATTAAATTTGCTGATGACACAAAGTTATTCAAAGTCGTTAACTCGCGACAGGATTGTGAAAAATTACAAGAGGACCTTACGAGACTGGGAGACTGGGCGGCTAAATGGCAGATGACGTTTAATGTGAGCAAGTGCAAGGTGATGCATGTGGGAAAAAAGAACCCGAATTATAGCTACGTAATGCAAGGTTCCACGTTAGGAGTTACGGACCAAAAAAGGGATCTGGGTGTCGTCGTCGATAACACACTGAAACCTTCTGCTCAGTGTGCTGCTGCGGCTAGGAAAGCGAATTGAATGTTGGGTATTATTAGGAAAGGTATGGAAAACAGGTGTGAGGATGTTATAATGCCGTTGTATCGCTCCATGGTGCGACCGCACCTTGAGTATTGTGTTCAATTCTGGTTGCCGCATCTCAAGAAAGATATAGTAGAATTGGAAAAGGTGCAGCGAAAGGCGACTAAAATGATAGCGGGGATGGTACGACTTCCCTATGAAGAAAGACTAAGGAGGCTAGGGCTATTCAGCTTGCAGAAGAGACGGCTGAGGGGAGACATGATAGAGGTATATAAAATAATGAGTGGAGTGGAACAGGTGGATGTGAAGCGTCTGTTCACGCTTTCCAAAAATACTAGGACTAGGGGGCATGCGATTAAACTACAGTGTAGTAAATTTAAAACAAATCAGAGAAAATTTTTCTTCACCCAACGTGTAATTAAACTCTGGAATTCATTGCCGGAAAATGTGGTGAAGGCGGTTAGCTTAGCAGAGTTTAAAAAGGGGCTGGACGGTTTCCTAAAGGACAAGTCCATAAACCGCTACTAAATGGACTTGGAAAAATCCAAAATCCCAGGAATAACATGTATAGAATGTTTGTACGTTTGGGAAGCTTGCCAGGTGCCCTTGGCCTGGATTGGCCGCTGTCGTGGACAAGATGCTGGGCTCGATGGACCCTTGGTCTTTTCCCAGTATGGCATTACTTATGTACTTATGTACATGGAATCACATCTTCATCTGTTTTGTAGAAGTTTACTTTTTAGATACACAAATGGATTATTCTGTTTTGAACATGTTTCAGGGGCAAGTGGTTTTATAAGTCAGAATAAAAATAAATATTTTATTTCATGCAGATCTCTTTTGTTTAAACATAAATGGGCTATAAGCCCCTAATGCAGCCCATTGATTTTCTTATATTTTGTTCTTGTGATGACTTATACTGTGCCAAAACTGAAAACTCTTATCTCTGGTCAATAATAAAAGAAGCTCATTGTGAACACTATCCACCCTAAAAGGTTGTTTTGAGGCTGTACATGAAGAATTGTGATACTGAATAAATAAGTATATGTTTGTGTCCCTAGTCATGCATCCTAAATTTATATAATCCTTTAAAGAAATCCAGTTAATCTTTTAACTTATTAGTGGAGCATAACCACAGAGGCATGGTATGGTCGCATTTTCTATATGGTAATACTAGGGCCCAGCAAAGGAACAGGTTATTTTGAGTTAGTCTTCACTGGACCAAACTTGCTTTCCTTGTACCATCACTAGCCAGCAGGTAGGCAGTGTCTTAAAATGTGGAGGATAAAGGATTTTTTTTTTTTTTACATTTGTATCACACATTATTCCAAGCAAAGTTGTGTTCAGTGTGGCTTACATTAGAAAATACAGTGAGACAGAATAATAGAATTCAGTTATATCATGGGAACAAATATGTCTGAAGGATATATCTGAAACATTTAACAAAGTTGAGATTAGCATATATACCCAACTGGGCATTTAAAAGTTTGTCCTTTAATGATACCACATGTTCAGAAATCCATAGTCATTAGTATAGGCAGTTATTCAAAGACTATCACTTGCACACACCAGAAAAGGCATCCATCACATTGCAAAAGTAAACAACAACTTCTAGAGAGTACACCCAAAATTTAATTTTTATTTACTTATTTCTATCTTCCAAAATTCCAGACAGCAGATGTACAGATCCATATACTACACAAGCCGGCATACTTGAAAATATAGTGAGATTAATAAAAATGCTACCAGCATTAAAGGAAGACACCTTGGATGCTGCAGCTCATAAGTTTACTTGCTTTGTTTTTAGTGTATGGGGATGATGGCTGCGCAGGGAAGGGGAAACTTAGACTAACCTAATTGGTTTCAACATTTTTATGTCACTTGATCTCCTCCTTGAGTTGAAGCCACTTAGGTTAGTCTATGTTTCACCTTCCCTGCACAGCCATTGTCCTTCTGCCTACACTCAAAACAAAGTAAGTAAACAAACCTATGAGTGGAGGAATGGCCTACTGCTTACAGCTACCCACCACTGCCCCTTGTGATCTTTGGCAAGTCACTTAACCCTCCATTGCCTCAGGTACAAACTTAGATTGTGAGCCCTCCTGGGACTGAGAAATATCCAGTATACCTGAATGTAACTCACCTTGAGCTACCACTGAAAAAGGTGTGAGTAAAATCCAAATAAATAAAATATGAGCTGTTGCATCCACATTGTCATTCTTTATGGTTGGTAGGATTTTTATTTAATCTCACTTATATTTTCAAACATGCCAGATTGTGCAGCATACGGATGTACACAAAGGAAGTATAATAATGGAATAACTTTTCATAAGTAGAGTAGTAATTTGTCATAAATCATATTCAGTATGAATTTTGGAGGGGCTGGCTATAGGGACTCCCTAGCGTGTGTTATATTCATGCAGACATTTTATTTCTTCTGGTAAAGGGCCACTGAAACAAACATCATGTTATGATAATCAGGTACTGAACATTCAGCGTTTCTATCTATTTAATGAGAGGCCCTTTTATAAAGGTGCAGGAAGGCTAACGCCTGGGTAGCGTGCACCAAATCGGCACTACCACCAGGGTAGCGCATGTGCTCGGTAGTAATTCCAAGTTTGGTGCGTACCGAATCCCGCAGTAGAAAATACTTTTCTATTTTCTACCATGGGGCATTCCTGGCAGTATTTGACAGTGCAGCCATGGTGGCGCACACTGCATGGTTACTACGTGGGTAGTGTATAAGCCATTACTGCTACGTCAATGGCTGGTGATAAGGGCTCAGGCCGTAAATAGGTGCGCACTAGTTTTAATTTTTGAGCACGCCCATTTCCCGGCCCATTTTTCACAGGTACGGTAAAAAGTGGACCAGTGTGCACCCAAAAGATGTGCCCACACTATCGCAGGCCACTTTTTACAGCGGCTTTGTAAAAGGACCCCTTATTTATGACATTTATATCCTACATTCAATTTATTTATTTATTTATTTATTGCATTTGTATCCCACATTTTCCCACCTATTTGCAGGCTCAAAGTGGCTTACATAGTTTTGTTAGTACAGTTAGTCCTGGATGTCAGGTACAATGATTGTTGTGCGGAGATTAATTAAGGAAAGAAGTAAAGAGTAGAAGGAAGGTATTTATAAGGTATAGTATACGGTGGGTTTTCAGCGGTGGATTAGTAAGGTTCTGGGGTTTCATTGTATACTTTGTTGAAGAAATATGTCTTGAGGGATTTGCGAAAGATAGTTGTTTCGTTGATTGTTTTCAGATTTCTAGGTAATGCGTTCCATGAATTAGGTTGAAAACGGAGCATTTAAAACCTTTTTTCTTTCCTGTGCCTAGATCAAAAGAGAAAGATGATTTCTGGGAACTTGCTACTTTTGTTTGTGGAATGCAGTGATATCTTATAAGAATTCACTTAATATTGTTTATTACTACTATTTAAAAGAGAGATGTTCAATAATGAGGGCAAAGCTACCTTAATGCAGAAGTCTGGAGTCAGTGTAAATGTGCCAACATTTTCCAGTTATGTGATATATAATTATTTCTTCTTCAAGTTATTTTCAACAGCATTTTCTCAGTTATTACCCAAATGCGAACACAATTATAATGTTAATTAATAAGTTTTGGATGTTACTCAATTCTCTTATTCTGTCCCACTGTATTTCCAGTTTTGACACAGTATAAGTCATCACAAGGACACAATATAAGAAAACCAATGGACTGCATTAGGGGCTTATAGCCCATTTAGTTATGTTTAAAAATGAGAGATCTGCATGAAAGAAAATATTTACTTTTATTATTTTGACATATCAAAACCACTTGTACCTGAAACACGCTCAAAACAGAATAATTAATTTGAACAAAAGAGATGAGGTGAACATGTGGTTCCATGTGCCCCAATGAGAGCTTAATTTTACTTCCAATCTTTATAACACCAGGGTTCCCAAGGCAGATTACAACAGTTTTTTGTTTTGTTTTGTTTTTTTTATTTTGAACTTAAATCATTACAAGTTATACTCTTGTATCAGAAAATCAGACAAATATATTCCATTTAAACATATATTTCAATCAAAACTTATTTCACTCTTCTTTAGACCACTTTAAAGGTAAAAGGGCATGTACCAAACACAGTCAGGAGATGAATATTTAGACACAAGAAAAAAACTAATAAGAATAAGCTTAACACGCTATTCTTGTCCATCTTAACTTCTTCTTCTCAAATCTATTGGTTATTATCCTGCTTCCTATGTCACTCGTTTAAAGTCTATGAATACTCTTAATTGTTCTGGAAGAAAAAAAAACATATTTTAACCCTAAATATTTTACCACACATTTACAAGGATAATTTAAATAGTAAGAGGCTCCTATTGCTAGGGTTTCTTTTCTAAGGGCCAAAAAAAGCTTTTCTTCTGTCTTGGGTCTGTTTTGTAACATCCAGAAAGATCAATACTTTCTTACCATAAAAACAAAGTTTGAGAAGCCCTGAAATATAATCTTTTTACTACTTCTAAGTCTTGTTCAAATACAAACTGCACCAATAAAGTCATTCATTCTGAGGCCTCTGATATAGATGCTTCCAATATCTCCGTTAAATTCAATATTTCTTCTTTAGCAGTTTGTGGAACATTCATTTCCAAAGATCCTTCCATTTTTCTTTTGTTTGGTATGTAATAAATCCGATTTATTGGAGGCATAGCTTCCAGGGAGTAATTCAAAATTTCTCTCAAATATTTTTTAAACGCTTCTATTGGAGTTACTCCCAAAGTTCTAGGAACATTTAATAACCGGAGATTTAACCTGTGATTATAATTTTCCATCTGTTCAATTTTACGCCGAATATAATTTTTATCTTTTATCGCTGCATTAAGTTCTTGTAATTTTGTCACATCTTCTTGAACAGCATGCATTTGATCATTAAATTCTATTTTAATCGAAGTTAAAGAGTTAGAAAGAGTATCCTACTACTACTAGTACTACTACTTATCATTTCTAAAACGCTACTAGATGTACGCAGCGCTGTACACTTGAACATGAAGAGACAGTCCCTGCTCGACAGAGCTTACAATTTAATTAAGACAGAGAAACAGGACAAACAAGAGATAAGGGAATATTAAAGTGAGGATGATAAAATAAGGGTTCTGAACAAGTGAATAACGGTTAGGAATTAAAAGCTGCATCAAAAAGGTGGGCTTTTAGCTTAGATTTGAAGACTGCCAGAGATGGAGCTTGACGTACCTGCTCAGGAAGTCTGTTCCAGGCATATGGTGCAGCAAGATAAAAGGAACGGAGTCTGGAGTTAGCAGTGGAGGAGAAGGGTGCAGATAAGAGAGATTTACCCAGTGAACGGAGTTCCCTGGGAGGAATGTATCCACAGTACTTACTAACGCTGAGATTTCTCTCGTTGATTTGTCCACAGTTGTATCCAATCTCTGGAGAGCTTCCCATATGCTCTCCAGAGTCACCGTCTCCGTCTTCCGTGTCAGAGCTACCCACTCAGTTACGAGGGCCAAAGGCTTCGAACCTCCGTCCGACCCTGCCTTCTCTGTACCACAATTCGGGTGCCATCCCTCGTCGCCTTCCGATTCGGGTGATCCTGACAGAGATAGGCGTCCTTCGGGGAGAGGCGGTGGATTGAGAACCGGGGGAGAAAGAGTAATATCCAGCCCCAAGTCTCCAAGATCTCCTCCTCCTGGAGAAACAGCAGGGCTCCTCCCGGTTTGCTGAACAGGCGTTCTTGTGGCGAACCGCTCAATAGACAGTTGGTGTGGGGAAGAGGTTTTGACGGTAGAAATATCCGCCTTGACCGTCCCTTTCCACTTTGTATGAGGCATAACTGTAAAAGAAGAAAAAAGAAGTTGACTGCTTAATTCGAGCTTGCTTAGCCTCGATCAACTGCATGTCGCCATCTCGGCACCAGATTACAACAACAGTTAAGATGAACCCATCAGTAAACAGGATATCCTCTTTGAAATTTGGTCATGTACGACTGTGTAATATAGAACAGTGTAGAAAAATGAGTACAAAATACAGCCTTTTTTAGTGCTGTTTCCACCAGCTACAATAATTTTTGAAGCTGTTTTAGTGATATTCAGTTTTTATTTCATTATATTTATATCTACATATAGAAACCTTTCAAATAAATTAAAAAGCTGTAAAATAAAAAAAAAATCTTTTGTTCTCCACCTTTTAAGGCACTGCCTATCCATGCATTGGTAGTCCATTATTTCTAATAATCTTTTACTATTGCTTTCAATAGTGTTTGCTATTGTTTTGGGTGAACCAATGACTCCGCCTACTGCTAGCAAGCTCTGCCTACTGGTCTGAACCCATATAATGGGCTAGAAAGCCTTGTACAGTCTCTTGTTCTCAATCTAACCTCCTTGGGTTTAATGACAGGAGCTGGCATGAAGTCAGAGCTGAAGTGACCCCTCACAGCTACCATATTGGTCAGAAGAAAACTATCAGCTGCTGTATGCACATGGTCATTCTTCATTATTATTATTTTATCTCGGTTATAGTTTGAAAGAAGGAGATTTAATGACAGAAACATGCCGGCTTGTCTTGTGAAGTTTACAGATGTACACACAGGACGTATCAGAACAGAATAACCTTTCATCAGTTAGAGTAGTAATTTCTTCTAAATTGTAAGCAGCGTGTCATTTTGAGGGGCTAGTTATAGGGACTCCCTAACATGCTAGACTATTTGTATTAATGCTGAGATTTTTTCACCTAATAACGGGTCACCAAAACAGCCATCATGTTCTGAGAATCAGGTGCTGAACATTCAGAGTGTTTATTTTAAACTACAAAGTTTTTCTTTTAAACCTTAATTAGGTTGAAACCTGGGAACATCTAAAAACTTTTTCCTGTGCCTAGATCAAAAGAGAAAGACGGTATGTGGGAACATGCTCCTTTTGTTTTGTGGAATGCAGTGGTATATTATATAATATTGTACCTGGTGCTTAGGGTGTGCCTAACACTTGGCCGTTTTACCACCATAATGGAACTAAATAAAAATGTGTAGGGTGAAAACATCAACGTTTTGGTCTAGACCTGTTTTCAGAATGAATAAGTCACAAAAAGGTGCCCTAAATGACCAGTTGACCACTGACCCCCAACCACCACCAAAAAATGTTAATTTAAAAAGTACTCATCAGCCTCTATGACAGCCTCACTACTACTACTACTACTACTGCTGCTACTACTATTTAGCATTTCTATAGCTCTACAAAGACAGTCCCTGCTCAAAGAGCTTACAATCTAGTAGACAAAAAATAAAGCAAACAAATCAATTAATGTGTGGAGGAAAGAGGAGAGGAGGGTAGGTGGAGGCGAGTGGATACAAGTGGTTATGAGTCAAAAGCAATGTTAAAGAGGTGGGCTTTCAATCTAGATTTAAAGATGGTCAAGGATGGGGCAAGACGTAGGGGCTCAGGAAGTCTATTCAAGGCATAGGGCGCAGCAAGACAGAAGGAGCGAAGTCTGGAGTTGGCAGTAGCGGAGAAGGGAACAGATAAGAAGGATTTATACAGGGAACGGAGTGCACGGGAAGGGGTGTAGGGAAGGATACTGGGGAGCAGCAGAGTGAGTACATTTATAGGTTAGTAGAAGAAGTTTGAACAGGATGCGAAAATGGATAGGGAGCCAGTGAAGCGACTTGAGGAGAGGGGTAGTATGAGTAAAGCGACCCTGACAGAAGATGAGACGGGCAGCAGAGTTTTGAACTGACTGGAGAGGGGAGAGGTGACTAAGTGGGAGGCCAGCAAGAAGCAGATTGCAGTAGTCCAAACGAGAGGTGACAAGGGTGTGGATGAGGGTTTTGGTAGAGTGCTCGGAAAGAAAGGGGCGGATTTTACGGATGTTGTAAAGAAAGAAACGACAGGTCTTGGCAATCTGCTGGATATGAGCAGAGAAGGAGAGAGAAGAGTCAAAGATAACCCCAAGGTTTCGAGCTGAGGAGACAGGGAGAATGAGAGAGCCATCAACAGAAATAGAAAACGGGGGGAGCAGGGAGGTGGGTTTGGGGGGGAAAATGAGAAGCTCGGTTTTGGTCATGTTTAATTTCAGATGGCATTGAGACATCCAGACAGCAATGTCAGACAAACACGCTGAAACTTTGGTTTGGATGCAAGGTGAGATATCAGGGGTAGAAAGGTAGATTTGGGAGTCATCAGCATAGAGATGGTAGGAAAAGCCATGGGATGAGATTAATGAACCAAGGGAAGAAGTGTAGATAGAAAAGAGGAGGGGACCAAGAACAGAACCCTGAGGTACACCGACAGGCAGAGGGATAGAAGTAGAAGAGGATCCACTAGAGTGAACACTAAAGGTGCGGAGGGAGAGGTAGGAAGAGAACCAGGAAAGGACAGAGCCCTGGAATCCAAGTGAGGACAGGGTATCGAGAAGTATGCTGTGATCGACAGTGTCAAAAGCAGCGGAAAGATCAAGAAGAATGAGGATGGAATATTGACCTCTGGATTTAGCCAGTAATAGGTCATTGGAGACTTTAGTAAGCGCAGTTTCAGTTGAGTGGAGAGGGCGAAAACCAGATTGTAGTGGGTCAAGAATAGCATGTGAGGAGAGAAAATCAAGGCAGTGGCGGTGAACAGCACGCTCAAGTAATTTGGAGAGAAAGGGAAGGAGGGAGATAGGTCGGTAATTAGAGGGACAAGTAGGGTCGAGTGAAGACTTCTTAAGGAGAGGTGTGACCACAGCATGTTTAAAGGCCTCAGATATTATAGCCAGATCCATTAGAGCAGCATGCAGATCCTTGGAGTAGTGTAATGGTGGATACTGTGCACTGTAGACAAGTGGACCCTGACCCATACCTCCCCCTACCTGTTACACTTGTGGTGGAAATGGAGAGCCCTCCAAAACTCCCCAAAAACCCATTGTACCGACATATAGTTGCCCACTTCACCCATAAGGACTATTGTAGTGGTATACAGTTGGGAGTAGTGGGTTTTGGAGGGCTCAGCAGACAAGAAAGGGAGCAACGGTGAGATGTGTACCTAGGAGCATTTACAAGACGTCCACAGCGGTGCCCCCTAGGGTGCCTCATTGCTCTCCTGGGATTTCTGGGGGATCAATCTGCTAAAAATGCTGGCCCCCTCCTACATCCCAATGGCTTGATTTTCTATGTTTTTCACTTGTACTGGTTTTTTTTTGTTTCTGAAAATGGCCTGAAAAGATAAACACACAGAGCACAAAACCTTATTACAAATGGTATGTTCAAAAAAATTAAGACACTTCATGCTTTCAAAAATGGTCATATATCCTATTCGGATTTGAAAGATAAGTCAGACCTTGTAAAAATCACAGTTTTTAATAATAGACGAGTGCAACAAAGCCCGTTTCATCAAAAATGAAACGGGCCCTAGGAAGGCTCTCGTCTAAGCGATTTCTCCTCCCTCCCCTCCATGTCCAGTGATTCTCCTCTGCCCTGCCCTCCCCTCCCATCCGTGTCCCACGATTGTCCTCTCGCCTCCCATCCCATTGAAATCCAGCGATTCGCTTCTGCCCTGCCCTCCCATCCCATCTCATCCACATGCAGCGAGTGTCCTGCCCTGCCCTCCCATCCCATCCATGTGCTGCGATTCTCCCCTTCCCTCCCCTCCATGGCCAGTGACTCTGTCCTTCCTGCCGCCCTGCCTGTAAGCCATCCATCTTACCTCAGGTCGGAGCGGTGGCAGGCAGGCTGGGCTCGCGTTGCCTCCAGTGTTCCCTTGCCTTCCCTCTCAGTGCCCCACCCTCTTCTGAAGTCATTTCATCTCTACGCGAGGGCAGGACAGTGAGAGGGAAGGGAACGCTGGAGGCGAGCTGACATCAGCAACATGTTACAAACCCAGCCAGCCAGCCAGCCAAAGAACCTGAGGTACAAATGATTATATAGATTAAAAGCTCCCAGAAATTTAACATAAAATGCCCGATGTGGCCATGTTTTGCCAGTATAAAATGGCTGCATCAGGGGCAGTGGTTCACCAGCTGATATAAAATTCCAAAAATAGCCGGGCTGGTGTAACTGTTAAAACATAGCAAGCTAGATTCTGGATCAGTCTCTTATAAAAACGCTGTGTTTGCAGTGAAAAAATTTCCATGCGGATTTGTGCACATATTCATAGAGAATTTGCGTATGTTGGTAGATTAACAAGCACTTATGTGACCAGATTCTAATGCACATATCTAAAAAAAGGGTGTTTTGCGCATTTCAGAATGTGTGTGACATGGGTGCTGCCTTGATTTCTGCACATATACAGTGGTGGAAATAAGTATTTGATCCCTTGCTGATTTTGTAAGTTTGCCCACAAAATCAAACCTAAGCCCGCCCATATGAGCAGCCCATAATTGAAGGGTAGGTTATTGGTAACAGTGAGAGATAGCACATCACAAATTAAATCCGGAAAATCACATTGTGGAAAGTATATGAATTTATTTGCATTCTGCAGAGGGAAATAAGTATTTGATCCCCCACCAACCAGTAAGAGATCTGGCCCCTACAGACCAGGTAGATGCTCCAAATCAACTCGTTACCTGCATGACAGACAGCTGTCGGCAATGGTCACCTGTATGAAAGACACCTGTCCACAGACTCAGTGAATCAGTCAGACTCTAACCTCTACAAAATGGCCAAGAGCAAGGAGCTGTCTAAGGATGTCAGGGACAAGATCATACACCTGCACAAGGCTGGAATGGGCTACAAAACCATCAGTAAGACGCTGGGCGAGAAGGAGACAACTGTTGGTGCCATAGTAAGAAAATGGAAGAAGTACAAAATGACTGTCAATCGACAAAGATCTGGGGCTCCACGCAAAATCTCACCTCGTGGGGTATCCTTGATCATGAGGAAGGTTAGAAATCAGCCTACAACTACAAGGGGGGAACTTGTCAATGATCTCAAGGCAGCTGGGACCACTGTCACCACGAAAACCATTGGTAACACATTACGACATAACGGATTGCAATCCTGCAGTGCCCGCAAGGTCCCCCTGCTCCGGAAGGCACATGTGACGGCCCGTCTGAAGTTTGCCAGTGAACACCTGGATGATGCCGAGAGTGATTGGGAGAAGGTGCTGTGGTCAGATGAGACAAAAATTGAGCTCTTTGGCATGAACTCAACTCGCCGTGTTTGGAGGAAGAGAAATGCTGCCTATGACCCAAAGAACACCGTCCCCACTGTCAAGCATGGAGGTGGAAATGTTATGTTTTGGGGGTGTTTCTCTGCTAAGGGCACAGGACTACTTCACCGCATCAATGGGAGAATGGATGGGGCCATGTACCGTACAATTCTGAGTGACAACCTCCTTCCCTCCGCCAGGGCCTTAAAAATGGGGCGTGGCTGGGTCTTCCAGCACGACAATGACCCAAAACATACAGCCAAGGCAACAAAGGAGTGGCTCAGGAAGAAGCACATTAGGGTCATGGAGTGGCCTAGCCAGTCACCAGACCTTAATCCCATTGAAAACTTATGGAGGGAGCTGAAGCTGCGAGTTGCCAAGCGACAGCCCAGAACTCTTAATGATTTAGAGATGATCTGCAAAGAGGAATGGACCAAAATTCCTCCTGACATGTGTGCAAACCTCATCATCAACTACAGAAGACGTCTGACCGCTGTGCTTGCCAACAAGGGTTTTGCCACCAAGTATTAGGTCTTGTTTGCCAGAGGGATTAAATACTTATTTCCCTCTGCAGAATGCAAATAAATTCATATACTTTCCACAATGTGATTTTCCGGATTTAATTTGTGATGTGCTATCTCTCACTGTTACCAATAACCTACCCTTCAATTATGGGCTGCTCATGTCTTTGTCAGTGGGCAAACTTACAAAATCAGCAAGGGATCAAATACTTATTTCCACCACTGTAAATTCATTGCTCTTTGCGTTAATATGGCCACTTAGAATTACACCATGTTTCCTTTTGCGTAAATATCCATGTCATTTTTTATAGTGCCTATCCAGCATGTACATATGATTTAGTTGTAACATTTTACATTTAGATCTTATTTGTTTCAGGAATTTCCACTTCTGCCACACTAACCTGCAAGGCAAATATACCTTTGAAAGTCTCCCAACTCTGCCACATACACATTGGTGTTAGTTGATGGCAAATGCACAGTGGAGAGTTGCCATCTAACCAACATGCTCACAAGCTGTCTCTGCACTGCGATGTGATAGCTAACACACTGCTGTCTGATGTCACTGAGAAGGGTTCAAGTGCAGCTGTAGAACCTAAGCAGCAAACACATATAAACCAAGTTAGCTACCATAACTCATGGAGAGAGAGCTTTTGTTTGACAAAACAGACCCAGTCAGCGTGAGACAGACTCTGAGCTGGATACCAATATATCTTCAGATTGCAAACACAGTAAAGGCTACATATCAAATGAGGGTGTGCAAAGGTTTAACAAAGAATAGTCATGCCCCAGGGTCTGTGCTGTGTGTACTCTTGTATCAAGTGTGTACTGTAACTGTATTGTTGGGAGGCCATGGCCACCAGAGATGGCAAGTTACACAGTTCCATACTGGAGATTTTGGCCCAGCCCTAGTTTTTAACATACATTCCAAGCAGTGTGGGATCAACAGTGCCTGACTCTGCCAATTGAAATTAGTGCTGCAAGTCCCATAATGCACCAGGATGGGGTGGTTAGAAATCTACGACTAGCCCAAAATCTGCAGCCTGGAAATATCAAAATTGGAATCTCTGTGAAAGGAGATAGCAATAGGAAGGGGGTCAGACTCTGTCAAAGGCCCTCATATAAGTGTCATATGCTGCATCCTATAGCTTTGAGTAATCTACCCCTATTGTAGTCACTTCCACCTGCCAGTCAAATAAATGTTTCCCAATGCAAAACATGCCTGACAGGAACAGATAGGCAGACAAATTAGCAAAGATCAGTACTTTGGTTTCAATATCCTGCTTCAATGCAGAATAAACTTTGTGACTGATGCTTCCCCTCCCCAACTCCCCATACAACTAGATAAGAGTGTAAAGGTTAGAGCACTGGCCTCAGGATGAAAGAGTTCTGAGTTCAATTCCCACAGGAGACCATCTCTTCTTAGATACCATATACCATATACAAAAGAATTGGTAAAATTTTTTTAACTCTGCGCTGAATTTCCACTGACAGTGAAGTACAATTACTGAGCTGATATAGATATGGCTTTTAATTTTGGCGCTGATCACACAGCGCTCAGGTGGACACCATTTTGTCTTAGGACTCCAGAGAGTATGCTTTTGCTCCTCTGTGATTTGCTGGTTACTTGGTGGTTTTGCTGTTTGCCAACCCAATATTCAGATTATGTTCTGTGTCTTCCTTCTTCACCTATACCTTCTCTACAGCTTTCCAGTCTTCCCTTCCCATTACATGCTCTCCCTATCCCTATCCCTGTCCCCATCCTCCACCTTGCATGCAAGTTGTTGTGTTGGTCTGTGTGTGGATATGTATATTGGTGTGTGTAGTACTATTAGGTGTTGTATTTGTATACATGTGTGTGGTGTGCTGCATCCACTTTGCTTTGTAGTGTTCCTGTCATTGTAGGTGTACCTTTAATTGTATATGTGTGTGTGCGACAGTGAATGAGTGTTTGTGATTGTGTTTGTGACTGCAGCACACAGTGACGGAGCAGTTGTGGTTGATACAGAAGGTAAAGGACCAATGGGGGGAGGGGAAGCATGCATACAGACCCAGGACCAGGTTTATGGTCCTCCTCCTCCTCTGGTGCCCCTGCGACAGCATGAGACTCATCTCCAGGGGGTGGGACAGGTTGCAACTGAGCTAAAAAGGTGAGAATGAAAGACATTGGTTACAATCATGCTGTCCATCACCTATACAGACACTTGAGACTACAGTTTCACTCGCGTGCCTCAGCATCCATCTCAGCCTGCACCCACTGGAGAAAGGCAGGCTCATGCTGCTGCATGTAGCAGACCCTCTTGCAGTATGAAAAGTGTGTTGTATATAATGTGCGTAGATTGGGGGGGGGGGAAACAGAAAAGGAACTCGCCGATGAGTGTAGGAGGATTATAAGGAATTGTTGCACTTGCCCTATATATTCTGTAGGTTCTGTATGTTTGGGTTAATTACGGAACGGAGGAGAGCTATCAGAGACCAGGCTCTCTATCTGTAATGGGAAAGTTGATGACCACAGGAATGTATGACAGGGTGAGTCTACTTATTTAATTTAATTGGAACTAACTAGTAAACTAAATTTGGATGGGGTGGGGGGAGGGGTGGGAAGAGGCAGAGGTGATAACGGTCAAATTTAAATGATGAGATCACTATCAAGTTTGCACTCAGTTTGTTTGGGGTTGAATGAACGCAAGTTACAATTGTCGATTAGCTATATGCTATGTCACTAAGAGAATGATGATCCATAAATGAGGGAGGAAGGGAGTAACTTCAAGAAGAGGGGAGGGGTATAGGAATGGATAGGGTGGGGAGAAAAAAAGGGGGAAATTTTGATGACTACTTTATTAGCCTATCTTTGTTTAGTTTGTTTAAACGGTATGTTATCTGAATTGTGTATAATGTGTCTGTTGACTGTTTAATTGATCTGTCATCAATAAAAACTGTTAAATCATAAATCATAATGTGCGTAGATTCATGCATAAGAGCATTCTATATACACAGAGTACTGTGTTTATAGAATACGTTTTCGCTCAATTGATTTTCTCCTGGACCTTTCAAACCTAGGCCTGCCCATATGTGATACAAAGTTCTATACTGAGTGTAACTTGAAAAATACTGTAATTTCTCAACACTTGGAATTTCTCTTAATAACTGTAAGCCACATTTAACTGAAACTTTTTTTGGATAATTGAGGGATATAAGAATAAATACATATATAAATGTTCTCTGTAGTAAATTTATTGAAGGAAAGACAAATATAAGTTAAGAATATTGTCTTTGATATTTAACTCGTTTTGATTGACAATTCTCAGAGGAACTGAGAGTAAATCCTGTCAGAGATTATTAAAGAGAACTGGCAAGTATATATTCCTTTCTTAAAAGGAATATTTGAAGCAAAATCTCAATTAATATTGGAAGCTTTAATTGAGTTGGAGTTAAAGAAAAAGGATTTTTTCTCAGAAAAGCTAACTCTTCAAGCCAAAGGATAAAAAAATTTCTTGGATTAAAAAAAAACGTATTTCCCTTGAGAAAATTGAGTTTCAGGTGGGAAGTAAATATTCAAGTTTTTACTAATTATTCAATTTATCTCAAAAATTAAATTTTAAGTGTGTGTTTGACGTATGAGTGAGGTGACTGCATTGCAGTTGAAGAGTGTCCAGAAAAAGACAGCCAAGCAAGTTAAATTAGGGAAAGTATAAACAAAAAAATAGTAAAGAACATAGACAGAATTTGTTCTGAAAAATATTTATTTTATTGGGTAGTAAAACAGTGCAGATATCCTCTATCAGGCAAGCATATAAAAAAAAACAGATACACACACATAGGGAGGAAGACTCTTAGGAAAAAATAACTACAAAGACAACCAAGATAGATGAAGAACAGACCCAAAGAAAGTTTGAACAGATAAGTAAAGAAGAAGACACAGACATTAAAGACTCTGGGACTTTGAAAAAGAAAGGAACACACTAACAGAAACAATATATACTTACCTATTGAAAACTTGAGATCCTGTAAAAAGAAGAAATAGTTTTAAAATTTGAATTCCCATTTAATACTCTAGCGTTTTTAGTGCACATTAGCACTCGCTAAGTTTTTGCATGCGCTAAAAACCCTAGCACATCTACAGCATGGCTTAGTAAACAGAGCCCTAAAAGTTATACTTACCTCATTTAAGACACCCTGGCTGTAAGAAAAGAAAGTGATTTTAAACCGGTTTTTTTTACATATTAAACAATTTAAAATACTATTACTTTATAATTACCTGAATGTTGGTTATGAATATTTAACTGTAAAAATAAAAATTGGAATTATCTGGATCCAGTAGGAAGGTTTTGAACATCTTTTAAGCTACTTATGGTACACTTTTAATATTTTAACCCTAGTTTTTTTTTTTAAATAAGAAATGCAATTAAATTAACTGATTTGCACTTTAATAGAATGTATGTACATTCATATCTGAGGGAGCAAACTGGAATCTTGCAACATCAATTGAGTCTCTTAACATCATATATACTCACTCTGAAAACAATTCATATTAGTTTTATTTATATGGATGGAGGTATTTGTTTTGTAACACCACCTTCCTCAGATTTGGGTTCAGTGTGAGGTAACTCGGCTACTATGCCTGCAAACAGGTAAAAGAGTAGGACTGGGTTCATCTCTCAGCAGAGGATGGCTACATTACAGTGGTACAAACAGCAAAAAGAAAAAATCTCAACAAAGGGAAGGAGGTGACCAAAACAAACACTTTCTACAAGCCAAGTATCTAAATATTGGTTGAAAGATACAACTGCTAATGGTCATAGTACAGCCAATAAAATTACTGATCTGGAAGTCCTAATGGTGGACATGGGCGTTGTGGCCATTACTGAGACATAGTTCAGTGAGTCTCATGAATGAGATCACCATACTTGGCTATAACCTATTCAGGAGGGAAAGATGTATTTATTTATAAGCTGATGCAAAAAAGAGAGGAGGAGGAGCTCTCTACAAACAAGCTGAAATGCAGGGGATGTGCAGAAAAGAGGAAGTTCTGTGGGTTGTGTTGGAAAAAGGAAATGATAACTTTTATCCACACTGGTGTAGTCTACAGACCTCCAACTCAGTCAGATGAACTGGGCAGAGGCTTGATCAATGTGATTGTAAAGGTGGGAAAGAAAGGGGAGCTGTTGATACTGGGTGACTTTAATCCACCAGTCCACCAAATGCAGCTGGGGGTATCCCATCTATGAATCTGGAAAGATGTAGAAAGATAGTGGTTGCTCTACAAGGAGCTTTGCTTAGTCAAAATGTGAGGGAACCAACTACGGAAGGGTCATTGCTGTATTTAATACTCATGAATGAAGACAATCTGTCTAATGGCTGGTTGGGTGCCCACCTTGGTGGCAGTGATCACTCCATGGTATGGTTTGATAAGAGCTAAAGTATAATTTGGTCACACCAAACTCAAAATCCTGGATGTCAAACAACATGCAAATAAACTTGAAGGATATGGTGGCAGGTTAGGAGGAGATAAAAGAAGTGGAAGGGCAATAGGCTAAACTGAAAGGGACTGTAAAAGGGCTGGCAGTTTCTCCATCCCCTAGACATCATGCCTCACACTTCTCCAAAAGCCATAGTACAACAATTCTTACATGCTACTTTAAAACAGGCATAGTTTGTTTCTCCTCCCCTCCCCTTAACTCAGGGGAGAGGGAATTACATTCAAAGGGACCAAAGAATGAGAAGGCATGGATAATTTGCGGTATATCAAAGCACTGAAAATAATAATAATAATAATAATAATAATATCTAAGTGGAAGGGGGGAGGGAAGGAGGAGTCAACTAATTTGCACAGTGAGAATGTGAGGGATGTGAGGAATGATAAGGAAGTGGAGTGTCAGTGTGGCATGCCTTGTATATGAGTACCAGAACTTAAAACAATTTGTCATTGAAATAGGAAAACAAGTTTTGTTTTTAAGTACAGGGGCAATATAATCAAATGTATTTGTGCCTATGAGGAGTCTACTGTAGGAGTTAAAATTTGCAGATAGAATATTAAGGAAGCCCACAATAAAGGGCATTTAAAAATAGTCTAATTAGTTTAAAATAAGGGAGGAGGAGGTGAGGGGTCTTAGTTAGATCTGCTCTGAAAAAGGGCTTCATAAAATATAACTCTGAGGGTAAAACAGAAAGATTTAAGGACTGTGTCAATGTAATACTCAAAGGCTAAAAAGAGTTATTTTTGCATCCAACAATTTTGATGGAATCAAAGAGAGGAACCAGACAAGTGTCAATATAAAAAATACAAGTAAATATAAGTTTTTTTTTAAAAAGAAGACATTTTATTTGATTAAGTTTTGAATAACAAAAGCACAGTAGCCTTCTGAAAAGTGTAGTGAGTCATGAGCTATTGAGAGTCTGCTCATGTGAAATGAGTCATCACTGAGGGCATAAATACATGGTGCATTATGTATGTACATTGCACAAATCCCACAAGCAACATGATAGCTGGGCATCTGTTTCTGTTACTAGCTATTTCCAGGAGGATCGTTTTAGATTAACAGAGGTCTTTTGAAGGGATTATAGGGATAATACTATGGTTCATTAACACTGGGAAGGGTGCTTTATCTTATAATTATATATTTTCCAGTCAGTATTCAGCTAGTGACAGTGAGTATTTTTTCAAACGCTTACCATTGCCAGCTAAGTTATACCTGCATATTCAATACCAGGTCATGTGTGGGCACCAGCATGGAATATCTGGACCTGACCAGATAGGAAGCAGCTGCTCAATCACATGCAAATCCCAGCCAGTATTCCGCTGCCCCACCTTCCTCCTCCATGACACTTATGACCTTCCTCCTCCACGACACTTATGCAGGTCCCAGCTAAATATCAGCTAGGACTTGCTTAAGGTTATCTGGCCAGGTCTGACCTCCTCACTGATTCTAATCCCCCTCCCTCCCCAGAACAGCATCTGACACCCATCCCACAACTCTGATCTCCACGCCCCCCATTACTTTGATCTCTCCTCTCACCCCTGCCCAGAAAAGCATCTGATCTACCCTCCCATTCCAATCTCCCCAGGAACAGCCTCTGCCCCTATCCCCAAGGTTCCCCTTACTCTGGCCTACCTTTCCAACCCCTGGTTTTCTGGCAGAGAAAGGGCAGAAGCAATGCCCACTCACTCTTGCTCATCACGACTCGCCCTTCAAAATGGCTGTCACAGTCTCTAGAGGCAGTCTCGTTTTACTTTGGTAGGCCCACCACCAGGGACTGGAAAGGTAGGTCCAGGGAAGGCCTACACTGGTGGAGGAAACCTTGGGGCTCAGATGCTGTTCTGGGAAGAGAGGGAGGGGTTATCAAAAGGAGGGGGATCAGATGCTATTCAGGGTGGGAGAGGGATGGCAAACGTCTTCAGGAGATGGACGGAAAGGGCTATCACAACACCTTAAGCCAGTATCTGCATAGTTAACTGGGCAAAGTTAGGACTACTATTTATGTGGCCTTACATGCCCAATTAGCTAAATGTAAAAGATCAGAAATATATATATATTAATTCCCCTGAAATGCAATCAAACACATATGGAAAATTGAAACTGTGAGTTCCTCTAGATAAAGGCCTCAAGTGACATCTGGGAAGATATGGATTTTTTGCCTGCAGAACAGAGCCTTGCACTTAAAAGTATGTTTAAGATGATGTCGCGCTGAAGAGCGGATATAGGTGAGAAGAGCTCCCAGGCCCCGAGCCGGTCCACCGACCAACAGCAGCACAAACCAGGTCGAACAGACATCAAAAATGGTGGGAGAATCGAATAAGCAGCGCGCATCACTAAAAGGGGAAAATAAAGCACCCATGGCATCAAAATCCCTTCGAAAACAATCAGAGAAACCGAGGGCATCAGAGGCGCACAAGATGGCGGAGGGCGGCGGACCGATTTCGGTAAGCTCAGCCTGGGTCTTAGAGATAGTGTCAGAAGTGACCCAGGCTATAGACTCTTCCTTGGATAAAACATTTCAGAATGTAATGGAGGCGATGGATGGAAAAATTGAGTCACTGAAGGGAGAATTTGCGGCTTCCTGCCAAAGAATATCAGATTTGGAGGACCGGGTACAACAAATACAAACAGAAAAGCTTTCATTGCAATCGAAGGTGGAAGAATTGGAGAACAAGATAGACGATATTGAAAACAGATCTCAAAGAGGAAACTTACGATTAGTGGGCCTGCCGGAATCCATTTTAGAACCAGAGCTGAGAAGATTTCTAGAAACTTGGTTAACCAAGTCACTACAGTTGCAATCAGACGCAGGTCCGCTAAGAATAGAAAGGGCGCATAGAATGGGCCCTAAGAGACAGCCTGAAGCTAAGCCCAGGGTGGTCATTCTGAAACTATTAAACTATGTGCATAAGACGGAAGTACTATGGGCAATAAGAGCTAAAGGACCGCTAACATACGAAAACAAGACCATACTATGTTTTCAAGACTTTTCCTCGAGGGTCTCTTTATTAAGAAGGGCATACTCACAGATATGCTCAGAATTGCATCAGTGGCATATACAATTTGCCCTATTGTACCCAGCACGCCTAAAAGTATTCAAATATGGTAAATCCACTTTTTTTGGATTTACCCAAAGGCGGCTCGTGCTTTTCTGAACCAACAGGGCTCTCCCACGGGGAACAGAATGGCCTGAAGAGATGAACATGCATTGATAACATCTAAACTGGACAGATGAATATTAGAATGAACACCACGAGTGTGGCTGTTGTGAAAGACAAGATGGGTCTTTGGGGACTGATGGCTTTTTGCCCATTATCTATTTTCCTCTTTTATTACCTTTTATAACACTCATGCTTTTTAACACGTTACTACTCTGTGCATTTTGGAGGAGGATCACGAGTTTGGATTTAAAGAAGACGTGGAGGGGCATAATCGAACGCGAACGCCCATCTCCATGGGCGTCTATCTCCGAGAACGGGTACATGAAGGGGCGGGACAGAACGTATTTTCAAAAAAAATGGGCGTCCATCTTTTTTTCGGTAATACGGTTTGTGCCAGGCAAATGCATCGGATTTGTATGGATTTGAGCTGGGCGGTTTCATTTTTCAGCGATAATGGAAACTGAAGGTGCCCAGCTCAAAAAACGAACAAATCCAAGGCATTCGGTCATGGGAGGGGTCAGGATTCGTAGTGCACTGGTCCCCCTCACATGCCAGGACACCCTAGGGGGCACTTGTAACAAGTAAAAAAAAAAGTTAAATACCTCCCAAGTCCATAGCTCCCTTTCTTTGGGTGCTGAGCCCCCCAAATCCCCCCCAAAACCCACTGCCCACAACTCTACACCATTACCATAGCACTTATGGCTGAAGGGGGGCACCTAGATGTGGGTACAGTGGGTTTTGAGGGTGGTTTGGAGCGCTCCCATTTACCACCACAAGTGTAACAGGTAGGGGGGTATGGGCCTGGGTCCACCTGGGTGAAGTCCACTGCACCCACTAACAACTGCTCCAGGGACCTGCATACTGGTGTGATGGAGCTGGGTATGGCACTTGAGGCTGGCATACAGGCTGGAAAAAAAGTTGTTAAAGTTGGGTTTTTTTTGGTGGGAGGGGATTAGTGACCACTGGGGGAGTCAGGGATGGTGATTCCCGATTCCCTCTGGTGGTCATCTGGTCATTTAGGGCACTTTTTTGGGACTTGTTCGTGAAAAAAAGGGTCCAAAAAAGTGACCCAAATTCATGGTAAAAACGCCTTTCTTTTTTCAATTATCAGCCGAGGGCGCCCATCTCTCCTCGGCCGATAAACACGCCCCAGTCTCGCCTTCACCACGCTTCCGACGCGCCCCCGTCAACTTTGTTCATTCCCCTCGACAGAGTGCAGTTGAAGATGCCCAAAATCAGCTTTCGATTATACCAATTTGGGCGCCTTTGCAAGATGGGCACCCATCTCCCGATTTGGGTCGAAATATGGGCACCCATCAGTTTCGAAAATAAGGCTGATAGAGACATAAAGTGTGAATCCTATGCAATTTTGATTGTTACTGAGTGGAGTCTGATCCTGGCATATGAGTTGGGCCCCAACTAAGAAATAACTGAGCCAGAGATCTCAGAGAAGCGGCCAGGTATGGAACCCACCGTGTGGGTGAGATGGTGGAGCAAAGACGTTGCATCAGGAGATTGGACAGTTAAACAAGCACTCGGTGGTTATACGTGGTTTCGTCTGCGAGGAGCTGGAACTTTCCCTTTGCTTACAGCTCCCTACGTCAAGACAACAGACAACAGGTTTGAATAGAGACTATAAGTACACTGGATGATATCTTTGATTTGCTAAAAGGGGTTTTCCCTACGTGGATGTTCAAATTTCTTAATGAAAGCAAACTTTTAAATTATTGAAATATCATTTAGAAAATCGACCTATGTGAAGCTAGATGACTATGAGGCATATTTTCAAAGCACTTTGGGAGGCTAAGTTCCATAGGTTTCTATGGAACTTTGGGAGGCTAAGTGCTTTGAAAATATGCCTCTATGACTTCTTTCAATTAAGTATATATTTGATAAGTCAACTTTGGGTAAATGTAGAGAGGTATAATATGCTAGATCCTTACATACAATTCTATGTGGGGTACTCTGATTTATAGATTTTATGTTGTAGAAAATTAACGGACCTTGTTCCTTTTTTTTTTTCTTTAATTCTCTAACATGAACATTATGACCTTATTACCAATGGAATATGTATTTGCCGAGATAATAGGAATGGATGTATTTGGGAGGAGATAACCAAATAGACACTTAGAAGGCTATTTATCAAAGGTAACTGAGATAAATATATCTACTGGTATAACAACACGAAGGTATAATATGTTAGATGTTTACAGAGCTTTCTATGGGGGGCATGCTGAGTCATAGACTTTATGTTGTAGAAAATAAGCTTACTTCCCCCCCCCCCCTTTTCCCCCCACTTGTAGCTAAGGCAGGAAAAAGGTTCTAAAAGGTTGGGAGATGGTAGAAAATTTCTATTGATGGATGGTTTGGGTGGACTCGAGGAGGGGAGAGAGTGCTCTCAGAGTGACCTGGATAGATAACCGTGTCTATTACAATAGATATGGTTGTGGGTAAGCCTTTGGGTAGGCTAATGGGAATAGGAAGAAGAAAGGGAGGGGGAAGAGGGAGGATATACAAGAATATCTGAAGTTATATTGTTGGTTGTTGTGGGTAATCTGTGGGGACTGGGAATGGGGGAGACTATGGGGCATATTTTCAAAGCACTTAGCCTTCCAAAGTTCCACAGAAACCTATGGAACTTTGGAAGGCTAAGTGCTTTGAAAATATGCCTCTAAATTGACTCTGTGTTGCCAATGGAATGAGAAATGGGAGACTGGTTTTTGGGGGTGCGGTTCTGGGACCCTCTGGCCCCCTTCTGTCTTCTTTACCAAAGGGTTGGAGGGGTTCGTAGGCTGGGGCGACCCTCCCCTTTAAAGATAGGAGGGAGATTCTTTGTCATAATTACCAATAGAGGAGAAAATAAGATCCCTTAAATTAATCTCGTGGAATGTAATTGGAGTAACCTCTCCCATTAAATGACAAAAATTACTACAAATCTTAAACCGTCAGAAAGCAGATGTAGCGTTCTTACAAGAGACCCATTTATCCTCGGTAGAACATAATAAATTTAAGAAATGCTGGGTGGGCCAATTATTAGAAGCCCCAGCAATAGACCGTAAAGCAGGTGTGATGATAATGTTCAGGAAAACATTAGACGTGCAAATACAAGGATGTTGGAAAGCAAAGGATGACAGATATATTATAGCCAAGGTCACAATTAATAAACAAATATTACTTTTGGCTAATGTTTACGCTCCTAATGTATATGATAAAGTATTTTAGGTCGCTGATCCACACCATAACCAAACATCAAGATATCCCTGTGATCATGGGTGGAGATTTTAATGTGGTCCATGATTCAACTTTAGATACATCTGCAGGTCATAGGGCTGAGAGGGGGTCTCCATCTCGTGGGATTTCACTACTCTGCTGAGCTCTGGAATTGGTATATATATGGTGGACTTTACATCCAGAGGAGAGAGATTACACTCATCTCTCTAGGGCTCATGCCTCTCAGTCAATAATTGATTATTGGTTACTTTCCAGGGCTTTGTTTCCAATGGTTCAGGACACCGGTATAGGCCCTTATGGTGTTTCGGATCACGCGTTCATTTGGTGTTCATTGGCAATGGGTTCAGGTGAAGGCCAGATATCTAGGTGGCAATTTCCCACATATTTGTATGAGGATAATGAATTCCGGGAATATTTACTGCGTCAGTGGACAGATTATCAACAATGCAAGTCATCGTGGAGACCTGGTATTGTTCTGGGAAGCTGCCAAGGTGGTTCTTAGAGGAACTATAATAGCATATACGAGCTTTAAAAAGAAGGCTAGAGATAAGGAAATGCTTCGTTTAGACCAACAGGTTAGGGAAGCGCGCAGAAGATTTGGGTGAATATCTACTCCTCAACAAAAAGCATATTTGCTGATTGTACAGGCCAACTTCAATAGTTTGCTTCATGCTCGAACAGTCAAATCAATTCAATATTACAAATATAAATTTTACTTACATGGCAACAAACAAGGGAAATCGCTAGCAAATTTGGTGAGTAGAAAATCGGGGCGACAACGTATTTTACAAATAAGCAAAGAGCACGGCGCCAAAGTGAGATCAGATGAAGAGACTGTAGAAGCTTTCCGATCATATTATGAACATTTGTATACCCGTCTGCAGGGGGATGATATAGAGAGTAGAGCTTATCTGGAAGGATGGTTGATATCGCAAATTACTGAGCAAGACCGTTCAAGACTTAATGCTCCGATCACTGAAGAAGCGGTGAGTCGAGTTATCCAGCAAGGATCTCTTTTCAAAGCCTCAGGGCCAGACGGCTTTCGGTATGAATTCTACAAGATTTTAAATCAGGCAATAACACCAACCTTGAAGGAGATGTTCCCTTGTTTTGTGGAGCATGGGGAAATGTCTGAGTCCTTAAAGGCTATACAGATGGTGGTCTTATTGAAGCCAGGATGAGACCCAGAACAACTGACTTCGTACAGACCTATTTCTCTGCTGAATGTGGAGGCCAAGATGTTTGCTAAACTTCTGGAGAATAGATTGGCATTGATTTTGCCTTCCCTGATTGATGACAGTGAAGTTGGGTTTATACAGGGACGTACAGTTTCTAAAAACATACGTAGAATATTGGCCTCGATGGAATGTGTTGAGAGACTGGGAACGCCTTCTCTGCTCATGTTTTGATGCGGAGAAGGCGTTCAACAGAGTGAATTGGAAATTTTTATTTACAACACTGGAGGTTTATGGATTTGATGGATTCTTTACGGCGTGATACAAGCATTGTATGATTCACCTTAGGCAGCTCTCTGGGTTAATGGGATATCCGGATTACTTTCCGATTCAATGAGGGACGCTTCAGGATTGCCCGTTATCGCCTTTACTATTCGTTTTGACTCTAGACCCCGTAGTTCGAGAGATAATATCTAACCCAGATATTCAGGGAATTCGGTCGGGTGTCCAGGAATTCAAATTATCGGCATTTGCAGATGATATTTTGGTGCACCTGATAAATCCCGTTGAGTCCCTGACAGCTTTAATGGATAGTTTTGCAGAATATGAGGACTTCTCTGGTTTCAAATTAAATTTGGATAAATCTCTAGCACTACCAACACAGAGCTCGGTAAGGCGGTTCTGGACAGGTCAATTCCCTTTGAAATGGGCTTCACGATACTGTGAAATGCTCAGATCTCTGTTCTGGTCCATTTCTGACCCAGCCTCTTCTTGTTACAGGAGGTATGGGGATAGAGAAGAACCTACTACTTCCAAAGGAATAAGTATCTTTCCCCACCCCCACACCAGACTATAAATATAACAGGGATCTCACTTTTGTCCCAGGCAGCAGAGAGCCCAAAAGCCACAATATGCTCCCCAATGAAAGCCGAGGATACGAGGATGAGGTTTTGACTGGTTCCAGGAGAATATCACCAGTGTTCCACTATCCATCGTGGACAACATACCAGAAAGAGGGAGGCTAATATTCTATCCAGCTGATAATCAAAACCATTTAACTGGTGAAGAATGGCATCTAACTAGTTAAGTTATACTTAATCGACTATCCAAAGATATTCAGCGGAAAATAGCCGTCTGTCTCCCGCTGAATATTCCCAGTTAGCACTTAGCGGATAGCCAATTATATCACACAATATAACCGTCTATCTGCTGATTTTCAGCGCATCTAAGTTTGGTGGCCAAATCTAGCTGCGTCAATAATAGGTCTATAAACTTAGCTGGCCAGCACTGAATATTAACTTGCCTGGCTAAATTCTTAGCGGGCAACAATAAGCCAGATATCCAATACCAGTCACTGGAAAAGGCCCAGCATTGAATAGCCAGCATCACCACCGAGCGTGGGAGTTAGTTGGGCTAACTCTTGTGGTCTGAATATCAGACCCTATCAAGCTCATTTTCGAAGAGAAAGACGCCCATCTTTCGACACAAATCAGAAGATGGGCGTCCTCCCAGGGTTGTCCAAATCGATATAATGGAATGCCAATTTTGGTTGTCCCCAACTGCTTTCCATCGCAGGGATGGCCAAAGTTCCTGGGGGCGTGTCGGAGGCGTAGTGAAGGCGGGACTTGGGCGTGCCTAACACATGGATGTCCTCGACCCATAATGGAAAAAAAAGGGCATCCCTGACGAGCACTTGGACGACTTTACCTGATCCTGTTTTTCTTACAACCAAGGCACAAAAAGGTGCCTGAAATGACCAGATGACCACCGCAGAAAATCGGGGATCACCTCCCCTTACTCCCCCAGTGGTCACTAACCCCCTCCCACCCTCAAAAAAGATCTTTAAAAATATTTTGCCAGCCTCAGATGTCATACTCAGGTCCATCACAGCAGCATGTAGGTCCCTGGAGCAGTTTAAGTGGGTGCAGTGCACTTCAGGCAGGCGGACCCAGGCCCATCCCCCCCTACCTGTTACATTTGTGGAGGAAACAGCGAGACCTCCAAAACCCACCACAAACCCACTGTACCCACATCTAGGTGCTCCCCTTCACCCATAAGGGCTATGGTAGTGGTGTAGTTGTGGGTAGTGGGTTTTGGGGGGCTCAGCACACAAGGTAAGGGAGCTATGTTCCTGGGAGCAATTTCTGAAGTCCACTGCAGTGCCCCCTAGGGTGCCCGGTTGGTGTCCTGACATGTCAGGGGGACCAGTGCACTACAAATGCTGGCTCCTACCATGACCAAATGGCTTGCATTTGGTCGTTTCTGAGATGGGCGTCCTTGGTTTCCATTATCGCCGAAAGTCAGAAATGACCAAGTCTAGGGACGACCATCTCTAAGGATGACCTAAATGTCAAGATTTGGGCATCCCTGACCATATTACCGAAATGAAAGATGCACGTTCATCTTGTTTTGATAATATGGGTTTCCCCACCCCTCCATCGGGACGTTTTGCGAGGACGTCCTAAACAAAACTTGGACGTCTCTTTCGATTATGCCCCTCCACGTATCCCATTTTTCCCTTATTACCTCTGACTATTGAGTTCTAAAAATTGTGCATCTAAGATACAAACTTGACCTGTTCAAGATCCCTCTAAATTACTTACCAACTCAGAGAAATCAATGCAATATAACCAATTCCACCCGGGAAAAGAGAGCAGGAATTTTGTTCCTGGTGACAAAGAAAACTGGGGAATTCCATACCATCTTTGATTTAAGGGTCTTGAATAGATTTCTGATTCAGGAAAAGTTCAGGATGGCTTCTTAAGCACCTTCAATCCCTTCCTTCATAAAAGGAGATTGGTTATATTTGTTTATTGTTTATCAAAAATTTATTATACTGCACTTCGAGTTAATAGAGCAGTTAACAAAGATGAAAACATATAAAATAAATAATAAAGGTACTCAATAGACAGACTGACAAAACCCAGTACTGCAATTCAGAAGGTTGCTATCTGTCCAGTGACCACTTAACCCACAAGTTCTTCCCCATAAGCCTGGAGAAAAAGTTATGCCTTAAAAGCCTCTTTAACAGCAGCAAGAGAAATCACAAATCTTATTATTATTCCAAAGTGACGTGGCTAAAAATAAAAAGCAATGTGTCAGTTTCCTGATAACCTATCAGTAGCCTATGACTCTTAAGCAGTAGGGTAACATGATCATGAAATTTGGCTCCATACATTAACCTGATGGTTGTATTTTGCACTAATTGGAAATGTTTCAGAGAGCCAGCACAAAGTGTTTTAGAATGAGAATTGCAGAAGTCCAACCTAAATGTCACAAAAGCAAGCAACAAATTAACCAAAGATTTAGAACTCAAGCAAGCTCAGATAGATCTAATCTTATGAATGCTGATGAACAGTAGTGTACCAAGGGTGGGGTGGTGGTCCACCCCGGGTGCAGGCAGCAAGGAGGTGCACAGAGCAGTTGCACGGCTTTCAGCTCCACTGGTCCCCTGCCCCCTCTGATGTTACTTCCTGTTCTGGAGCAGGGGACCGGCGGAGCCAACAGCCAGGCAACTGCTCCATGCACCCCCTTGCTAGGAGGAAGGGTGGTGAGGGTTATGCGCCTCGGGGGTGGGGGTGGGGGGGTGCAGTGCAGTGGCAACCTGTCCCAGGTGGCAAGCAAGATAGGTACACCACTGCTGATGAAATAAGACTTTGTTACTGCATATGTTACAGCGAGCAAGGGTTGAGAGTGGGCCTGCACTATAACACAGCCAGACAAAGATGTAAAAATTAAACAAGCACTTTATTAACAGAAACCTGAGGCCTGTTACAAAACAGGGCCAGGAACAAAAGATGAAAAGTCTCTTTAGTTCAGATAACAATTAACCAGGGCCTGCGGATGACAGGGCCCAAAACACAGCAGGGGCGGACTGACCATTCGGGCAACTGGGCAGTGCCCAAGGGCCCAGAGGCTCTGCACGATTGGCCACCACTCTCCCCACTCCCACTCAATACCCCCCTGCCACGGTCACAACTGCTGCTGCTACTGTTTCAGCCGTGGCAACAAAAACAGAGAAAACGATTGCGGGGCCACACTGTTCCTGCTCACGGCTGCTGGTCCCGCCTTCCTCTAACATAATTTCCTGTTCCGGGGCACAGCCAGTCAGCCACGAGCGGGAACAGTGCAACCCCGTAATCTTTTTCGCTGTTTTTCCCACCACTGCTGAAACAGCAGCAGCAGTGGTGGCCGTGGCAGGGGGCTATTGGGTGGGAGTGGGTAGAGCCTGGTGCGCCAGTGGCAGTGGGGGTGTCTGGTGGTGGGGGGAGAGAGGGGTTGGGTGTTGGGGGAGTTGATAAAAAAGACAGACACTAGATGGAGGGGGAGGGGGACAGACGCTGGATGTAGAATGGAGGGGGGAGGAGGAACAGATGCCGGATGGAAGGGAGAAGAGATGGGACAGATGCTGGATGGTGAGGAGAGTGGGACAGATGCTGGTTGAGAGGGAGAAAGAGGACAGATGTCAGATGGAAAGAGGGAGAGGAGGAACAGACACTGGATAAGGGGGAGAGGACATATGCCAGATGGAAATGGGGAGAGGAGGGACAGAAACTGGATGAGGGGGATAGAGGGGATAGATGCCGGATGGAAGGGGGGAGGATGCAGGTGTTGGATGGAACTGGGAAGAGAGAGGGGCCTGAGTGGATGGAAGTAAGGAAAGAGAGGGGCCAGATGCTGGATGGAGAAGGGAGAAAAAGAGGAGAGACTCTGGATGGAAGTGAGGAGAGAGAAGGGTCAGATGCTGGATGGAAAGGGGGAGATAAGGGAGCAGACACTGGACAGAAAAAGGGAGAGAAGGGGCAGACACTGGACAGAAAGTGGGGAGAGAGGGGGCAGACGCTGGATGGAAAAGGGAGAGAGAGAGAGAGAGGGAGCAGATGCTGGATGGAAAGGGGGGAGAGAGGGGGCAGACGCTGGTGAGAATTAAGAAGAGATCGAGGAAAGAAGAAACAAGAGACTGGGACCAACACAATTAGAAAAAGTAAATGGCCAGACAACAAAGGTAGAAAAAAATGAATTGTATATTTATTTTAGGATAAAGTAGTGTGGTAGCTGTGCTAATAAATACAGAAAATGGAAATAAGGTGATATCTTTATTGGACTAATTTTAGTACATTTTTTACTAATGTTTGGAATCCTAACCCTCCTCTTGTCAGAACAGAATACCTTCAGAAACAGAAAAAAAGCAAACACTGGGCCTTCAGGACTGAGATAAATGTTATCCTTTTTATTCTGAAAATGACCCTACACAGGCCGTGTTTCAGCGTACAAACGCCTACCTCAGGGGTCAGAAAATTCCTATGGGTATATTAATGGAAATTTTAAAATAACCATACAATCAGGATATATTGCCCAGAACGTAGTGATTATCCGTATAATCTGAAAACGCTGGCTTGATTTTGTGCATTTTTCACTAGGACGTTTTATTTTTTTTCGAAAATGGCTCAAAAAGATAAACACACAGAGCAGGCAAACATCTTGCATGTGGCTATTTTTGAAACAAAAAAGATAAACATTTTGCTGTTTCAAAAATGGCCATATTTCCTATTCAGATTTGGGACGTTTAGAGGCATATTTTCAAAGCGCTTAGCCTTCCAAAGTTCCATAGAAACCTATGGAACTTTGGAAGGCTAAGTGCTTTGAAAATATGCCTCAAAGTTTAAAATGTCCTAAACCTGACTTAGATGTCATATCAAAAATGCTCCTCCATGAGCATTTTTAATATGTAACTTTGTAAGTCTACATGCTTTGAAAATGAGCATCTAAATTTCTTAAGTACCAAGACTAAATAGAACATCAGCAATGTTCCTTTCATTGTCCCCTAGTCAGGCATGAATTTAGGTACTGTCAACATAAGCAACTACCTGGGCCTAAGAAGCACCTGCTCCAATTTACTTTAAGACCATGTGTATGCACTGCTTCAGAGGGGTTCAATTGTGGCACTATGGCCTTCCTCTGCTCTTCTGTAAACTCTCCAATCTGGTATCCCTGGCCCCTCTAACTACCCCCACTCCCAAGATCTGCTGTCTGATCTTGCCTATGGGGTTCTACCCTTAGTAACAACTCTCAGCTGATACTGAAAAGCACTTCTCTAGGTAGAAACACCAGATACCCAGATAACTGTCACTGACTGAGGCCAAATCAGCAATTTCCAGAGGCATCATACAAATGATGTTGATGAAAATGATCCTAGACCCTCCCCAGAGAAGGATGGAATGAGAAAATATATATTCAGCACTGCTATCTAGATTACACACAAAACAACTTAGTACAGACAAATTGCTGTTCTGAGTTGTCCAGACAGTTATCAGATATTCGCACTGAGTATCACCATTATCAGAATAAAAACTGCTCGGGGGCCATATTTATACCTGGGTATATTTAAGTACCGTGACCTGAGGTTAATAAAAACTTCAACCATGGAGTGAAAATAATGGCCTATACAGTGGTGGAAATAAGTATTTGATCCCTTGCTGATTTTGTAAGTTTGCCCACTGACAAAGACATGAGCAGCCCATAATTGAAGGGTAGGTTATTGGTAACAGTGAGAGATAGCACATCACAAATTAAATCCGGAAAATCACATTGTGGAAAGTATATGAATTTATTTGCATTCTGCAGAGGGAAATAAGTATTTAATCCCTCTGGCAAACAAGACCTAATACTTGGTGGCAAAACCCTTGTTGGCAAGCACAGCGGTCAGACGTCTTCTGTAGTTGATGATGAGGTTTGCACACATGTCAGGAGGAATTTTGGTCCACTCCTCTTTGCAGATCATCTCTAAATCATTAAGAGTTCTGGGCTGTCGCTTGGCAACTCGCAGCTTCAGCTCCCTCCATAAGTTTTCAATGGGATTAAGGTCTGGTGACTGGCTAGGCCACTCCATGACCCTAATGTGCTTCTTCCTGAGCCACTCCTTTGTTGCCTTGGCTGTATGTTTTGGGTCATTGTCGTGCTGGAAGACCCAGCCACGACCCATTTTTAAGGCCCTGGCGGAGGGAAGGAGGTTGTCACTCAGAATTGTACGGTACATGGCCTCATCCATTCTCCCATTGATGCGGTGAAGTAGTCCTGTGCCCTTAGCAGAGAAACACCCCCAAAACATAACATTTCCACCTCCATGCTTGACAGTGGGGACGGTGTTCTTTGGGTCATAGGCAGCATTTCTCTTCCTCCAAACACGGCGAGTTGAGTTCATGCCAAAGAGCTCAATTTTTGTCTCATCTGACCACAGCACCTTCTCCCAATCACTCTCGGCATCATCCAGGTGTTCACTGGCAAACTTCAGACGGGCCGTCACATGTGCCTTCCGGAGCAGGGGGACCTTGCGGGCACTGCAGGATTGCAATCCGTTATGTCGTAATGTGTTACCAATGGTTTTCGTGGTGACAGTGGTCCCAGCTGCCTTGAGATCATTGACAAGTTCCCCCCTTGTAGTTGTAGGCTGATTTCTAACCTTCCTCATGATCAAGGATACCCCACGAGGTGAGATTTTGCGTGGAGCCCCAGATCTTAGTCGATTGACAGTCATTTTGTACTTCTTCCATTTTCTTACTATGGCACCAACAGTTGTCTCCTTCTCGCCCAGCGTCTTACTGATGGTTTTGTAGCCCATTCCAGCCTTGTGCAGGTGTATGATCTTGTCCCTGACATCCTTAGACAGCTACTTGCTCTTGGCCATTTTGTAGAGGTTAGAGTCTGACTGATTCACTGAGTCTGTGGACAGGTGTCTTTCATACAGGTGACCATTGCCGACAGCTGTCTGTCATGCAGGTAACGAGTTGATTTGGAGCATCTACCTGGTCTGTAGGGGCCAGATCTCTTACTGGTTGGTGGGGGATCAAATACTTATTTCCCTCTGCAGAATGCAAATAAATTCATATACTTTCCACAATGTGATTTTACGGATTTAATTTGTGATGTGCTATCTCTCACTGTTACCAATAACCTACCCTTCAATTATGGGCTGCTCATGTCTTTGTCAGTGGGCAAACTTACAAAATCAGCAAGGGATCAAATACTTATTTCCACCACTGTATATTAAAAAAAAAAATTCTAAATCATTGTTTTGTGACCAAAAGTTATGGCCTTTATTGTGGAGTTCTGTCTATAAGAATTAGAAAATATATTCTTCTTAAGTTTGTATTCTCTTCGAAACACTTTGAATTTTTTTGTATTTGCATTGTTAATTTTTATGTCTATATGTCTTACGTGGAGGGGCATAATCAAATGCGAACGCCCATCTCCATGGGTGTCTATCTCCGAGAACGGGTACATGAAGGGGCGGGACAGACCGTATTTTCAAACAAAATGGGCGTCCATGTTTTTTTTTTCGATAATACGGTTTGTGCCCTGCAAATGCATCGGATTTGTGCGGATTTGAGCTGGGCAGTTTCATTTTTCAGCGATAATGGAAACTGAATGTGCCCAGCTCAAAAACGAACAAATCCAAGGCACTGGGTCGTGGGAGGGGCCAGGACCCGTAGTGCACTGGTCCCCCTCACATGCCAGGACACCAACCGGGCACCCTAGGGGGCACTTGTAACAATTAAAGAAAACATTAAAATACCTCCCAAGTCCATAGCTCCCTTCCCTTGGGTGCTGAGCCCCCCAAAACCCACTGCCCACAACTCTACACCATTACCATAGCACTTATGGCTGAAGGGGGGCACCTAGATGTGGGTACAGTGGGTTTTGGGGGCAGTTTGGAGTCCTCTCATTTACCACCTAAAGTGTAACAGGTAGGGGGGGTATGGGCCTGGGTCCACCTGGCTGACGTCCACTGCACCCACTAACAACTGCTCCAGGGACCTGCATACTGCTGTGATGGAGCTGGTATGGCATTTGAGGCTGGCATCCAGGTTGGAAAAAAAAGTTGTTAAAGTTGGGGGTTTTTTTGGTGGGAGGGGGTTAGTGACCACTGGGGGAGTCAGGGGTGGTTATCCCCGATTCCCTCCGGTGGTCATCTGGTCATTTAGGGCACTTTTTGGGGACTTATTCATGAAAAAAAAGGGTCCAAAAAAAGTGATCCAAATTCGCACTAAAAACGCCTTTCTTTTTTCGATTATCGGCCAAGGGCGCCCATTTCTCCTCGGCCGATAAACACGCCCCAGTCCCGCCTTCACCATGCCTCTGACACGCCCCCGTCAACTTTGCCCGTTTCCGCGACAGATTGCAGTTGAAGACACCCAAAATCGGCTTTCGGTTTTACCGATTTGGGCGCCCATGGGAGAAAGATGCGCATTTCCCGATTTGGGTCGAAATATGGGCGTCTTTCTCTTTCGAAAATAAGGCTGATATTATTAACATTGGCCAGGCCTGTGCTTGGGCATTAGAGCTCTAGGTAAGCCTCCACCAGTAACCTTTACGCCCCTTGGGTCCACCAAATCATGATCACAACACCCCCTCACTTAGGTAAATGGGTTATTTGAGAACAGCACCCTCTCCCCCCCTTGCTGATAATAGTTTCTTTTATAGGGACGCCTTGGGCACATCCTTTTATGTCCATATATGTCATTACAAGGAGACACCCTGGAATTAATAAGCTAATAAAATAGCCAGCGTGATTTAACAAGAGCTTCAGTTTAGAGAATGACACGGGGACAAAGTTTGTCTCCGTCCCCGCAGGCCCTGTCTCCAGGCTTCAAAGTAGAAAATGACACGGGGACAAAGTTTGTCCCCTGTCCCCATGGGCTCTGTCCCCGTTCCCCACCCCGTCCCCGTGGGATCTGTCCCCGCGAGCTCTGTCCGCGTCCCCATCCCCGCAGTTACTGCAGTTCCCCGTCCCTGCATCATTCTCTACTTCAGTTGTATGGAGACACCGGTGATTCTCATTAACCAATTGGATTTCTCTCCTCTCTAAACAATTGTGCTTGTGCGATTGTCAGGATTTCATCTTACAGTATTATTTTGCATTGACTTTAGCTGCTGTCCCAGAGATGCCAAAGTTACCCAGACTTTTTGGCCAATTCTGGTTTTCAACTTACAAAATGGTGTGCCTAATTCTACCCGTTGAAATACATGCTGCAAGTCCCAGATGCACTAAAGATGGGGTTGTTAGAAAGCAAGGCTGGCTTAAAATCTTCCTTTTGGAACTGGTCAACTTTACACTTTGCTGTCCTAGCTAGTGCTGCCTAATGGTTGTTGGGTTGGCAATGGTTTTTAGGCTATGAGTGGTTGGTTTTAATTGTTGGGGGGGTTTTTGGTGGTGTTTTGTTTTTTACAAATATTTTTTTATTATTTGAATTTAAATTTAATTGTGAATTGTTCTGAATAGCTTTTCTGAGGTGGAACAATAAAAAGTGGAAGTAAACTGCTTAGTTAATTAACATCTCTGTCAGCGGATTTTTAAAAACCTACTGAAAATCAGGAATCTTCAAAACGGGGGTTCCGAATGAGAAACAGAGCGCTTAACTGTCAAAATGAATACTCTCTCTCTGCCCATATTCAACAGATCGCCAAAACCTGTCGCTTCTTTATCTACAACATTAGTAAAATTCGCCCCTTCCTTTCTGAATACGCTGACAGAACCCTTATCCACACCCTTGTCGCCTCTCGCTTGGACTATTGCAATTTACTTCTCACTGGTCTTCCGCTCAGCCATCTCTCTCCTCTCCAATCTGTCCAAAATTCTGCGGCGCGACTTGTTTTCCGCCAGAATCGTTATACCCATACTAGCCCGCTCCTCAAGTCACTTCACTGGCTCCCTGTCCGCTTCCGCATTCAGTTTAAACTTCTCGTACTGACCTTTAAATGCATCCACTCTGCAGCCCCCCATTACATCTCCGCTCTCTCATCTCTCCCTACATTCCTCCCCGTGAACTCCGCTCACTGGACAAGTCTCTCTTGTCGTCCTCCTTCTCCTCCACTGCTAATTCCAGGCTTTGCTCCTTTTCTCTCGCAGCACCTTATGCCTGGAATAGACTTCCTGTACCTATACGTCTAGCTCCATCTCTACCTGTTTTCAAATCTATGCTGAAATCCCACCTTTTCACTGCTGCTTTTAGCTCCTAGTCACAATTGCCCTCCCCTTGTCCCTTCCTCCCTTCTCACCCATTACTTCCCTCACCCGTAACTGTCTTGTTTGTCTGTATTACTTAGATTGTAAGCTCTTTTGAGCAGGTTCAGCGCTGCGTGCATCTGGTAGCGCTATACAAATGGTAATGGTAATAATAATAATAATAATAGAGGACGGGTCGCTTCCTCTCCGGCTCGGTCCTCCTGGCCCTTTAAAACCATCCCCTGATTCCCCTCCACTTCCCCCCGCCCTCTATCCATAGCTTCCGTTTTCTGATGACGTCACGGTGCCGCGTACTGAGCCCCGCCCCACCCCACCCCACTGTCAGCATCGGTCAGGAAGATTAACCCTTGCAGTCCCTGCGTCCTACAACTTGCTCGCAGAGATGCCCAACTTATCCATTTCCGGGTTGGAGATTTTGGATAGTAGTTGTACTGACCACCCCATCCTGCTGCAGCACTGATTTCCATGGGAAGGATCGGGCAGTATAAATCCCACGCTCCTTTGGGATTTAAGTTAAAAACCAGGACTGGCCAAGTGGTCCCCAGCCGGGTAATTTGGCCTCTCTGTGGCCGTAAAATAAAAGTCCATTCTCCTTCCTCCGCCGTACATAGGGCCCCTGTTCCCATGAGCATCTGCTTCTAGTCTTCTCGTCAAACCTCAGTCAGTCACCATCGGAAACAGCAACTGGGGGGACCCTTTTCACGGCAGCACTATCCGCCTCAGTTCCCCTCCGGACTTTTAATCATGTAACTCTTGACCCTACCGGGTTCTCTCTGTTTCTCTCTCTCTTTTTTTTTTCTTTTCCTTTTCTCCTGCTCAGTGCTCACTGCTGCCGAATGCTCGTGCTCTCTCTTGCTTGCTGCAGGAGTTGCTTTCGGCTGTTCCCTCCTTGAGCGGTGCTGTTTGACCCTTCGTCTCCGGCGGCGAATAATTGATGGCGCCGGTGCTCACTCCCGAGGCCCAAGCACCGGTTTCCTGCTTCTGACCAGGAGCAGGCCTGCCTCATAGTTATTTGCTGTTACTACTGACCCGGTGCTGCTGCTTTCACGGCCCTCAACCGTAATTATCGGGATCGGTGTGCTGTCCTGTTTTGTCTTTCCTTAGCTGGTGGACGTCTTGAAATTACAGCGTCATATACAAAAGTAAGTGAAAAGAAACACTTAAATGCACACACATTTTTCTTTGAGGTTTATTCATCTAGGGTAATCAGAAGGGGTAAGCAAACAGGCACCCACTTAGAGTATTGGGCAGCGGGAAGGAAAGAGGGGAACCCCCATAGTGCACTTTACTACTATTGGAGGTAAATTCCTTATGGCCTCTGTTCATAATCGGAGAAGAAATGTCTCCAGCCAAGATCACGTGTAATTCCGTTTAGTTCGGTGGTGATAATCTGTGTCTCTGTATGTATGTGTGTGTGTGTGTGTGTGTGTGTATATATATATATAGGTAGATGGATATAGATCTATATCTGTATAGATCTATAGATATTTATAGGGATCTATCTATATAAAAACATAGTAACATAGTAGATGATGGCAGAAAAAGACCTGCACAGTCCATCTAGTCTGCCCAACAAGATAAACTCATATGTGCTACTTCTTGTGTATACCTTACCTTGATTTGTATCTGCCATATATATATATCATACTATATTTAAAAAATATATAATCTTATATTTTCTTTTTTTTGTGTGTTATTTGCAGTTCATTGAAAACAAAGTGTACAGACACTGGAATAGGAAGAGAAGGGATGATGGAGAGAGGGAGAGGCGGCAGGAATGCAGGGCCTGGTGGCGGTAGCAGGAGCAGTGGCAGCGGGTATTCTCAGCAGCAACACTACAGCAGCCCCAGTGGCGGAGGTTATCCAGGCCCAGCAGGCCCAGAGATCCTGGAGCTGGCCTCCAAGCGTGTGGACATTCAGCGCAAACGCTTCTACCTGGATGTGAAGCAAAGTGCCCGTGGCCGCTTTCTGAAGATCGCAGAGGTGTGGTTGGGCCGGGGCCGGCAGGATAGTGGTGTACGTAAGAGCAAGCTCACTCTCTCCTTGGCTGTAGCTGCACAGCTCCGTGACCGCCTTGGGGACTTCATTGAGCACTATGCGCGTCTAGGCCTGCGGGGGACTGGCAGCAGTTCAGGGCAGGAGGCCAATAGGAGGCTGCAGCGGCCATCTCGCCAACCTCCATCCCCACCTGGTTCAGCAGCTTCTGAGGAGCCAGGTCCCAGTGTGCTGAAAACAGAATCCATTGAGAGGGAAAACAGAAAGTACTACCTAGACCTGAAGGAGAACCAACGAGGCCGTTTCCTGAGGATACGCCAGACCGTGAGCCGGGGACCCGGTCTGATGGGCTACTTTGGTCATGGCCTGGGGCAGGAACAAACAATTGTGTTGCCAGCCCAGGGCATGATTGAATTCAGGGACGCACTGGTGCAGCTGATTGAAGATTATGGGGAAGGGGACATGGAGGAAAGGAGGGCAGGGGGAGCAGGAGGAGGAGGAGGAGGCAGTATTGGAGAGGAGCCCCCTGAGCTACCTGAGGGCAGCTCTTTCAGAGTGGACAACAAAAGGTTTTACTTTGATGTGGGTTCCAACAGGTATGGTGTCTTCCTGAAGGTCAGTGAGGTCAGACCACCCTACCGTAATACCATCACTGTCCCCTACAAAGTGTGGACAAGGTTCGGTGACAATTTTCTTAAGTATGAGGAAGAAATGAGGAGGATTTACAACAGCCATAAAGAAAAGAGAATGGAGGTTCGAGGAGACAGTGAAGAGCAAGAATGTGCTGATTAGGTTGGAATTGTCATCACCTAATGAAAACCAACTGGCAAAATTGTTAGGTGGCCAGCAGTACTACTGTTAGTGGTTAAGTTTTCCTCTTTGTTTGTTTTATTTTTTGCCCCTTTGCCTATGTCTGGTAATACCTCCAGGTATTATGTTCCAAGAGGTTGGATATTTTTAAAAAGACCTATAACACATTGCAGTCCCTCTGAACAGTATATCAGACTTCCTCTGAGCTAAACATGTCAGCTGCTTCAACTGATCTGAAAACTATAGGAGTATGCTTAGGATCAGCACAAAAATTGAGCATTTAAGTATTTTAGGTAAGGATTGCATTGCACTACAGTAGTGTGCACATGTCGACTTGTGCACATACTTTATACTGAAGTTGTGGGCTAATCTGCTTACTGGACAGGTTATCCAGAACAACACAGTTCCTTTACACTGTTAAGCTAAATAATAGGGCATTTGAAACCTGAAAGTGAATTACCTATTTAGCAAAAATGCATCATATCTACAGTATGTTATTGACTGGTTTAAGACAGGCGTTTAAAATTGGTGTTTGCTGGCTACTGAGATCTCCGTAATGCCCAGAAAGAAAAAAAACCCTATTTAGTCAGCTGTGTGTATGTAACAGTGTATCCAATCACATTGATTAATAAGTGTGTCCGATCTTTCCAAGAGATGGGGATGCCTTGGGCACATCCTTTTATGTCCATATATGTCACTCAAATTAATAAGCTAATAAAATAGCCAGCGAGGTTTAACAAGAGCTTGTTCGCTAGCCTATCCAGTTGTACTGAGCCACCAGTGATGCTCATTAACCAACTGGGTTTCTCTCCTTTCTAAATACGTACCCCCTTAAAGAAGCTTCTATAAATGGAGCAACTTTTTTTAAACTCAATATTTGATCACGCTCTATAAAACTATATTGCTTTCTGTTAATTTCACCATTTTTTTCACGTATTAATGGTGAAGCAACCACTATCAGAACAGAGGTAGACCTTTAACATATTCTATAAGTGCAAATTATTTCACTAGGATACTTATTGTATTAGCCAACCATTTGGGTCATGACAGTTGCCAGTTCCAAGTTTTGGTATAAGGCTTCATAATACATGTTGGGAGCTGAAGTACTGAGTGTCTTGACTAAATATCCTTATGTACTACATAGTTAATGCATGTTAGACTACATGGCAAGTTACATTTAATGAAGTATTTGTGTAGGCTAATCATATTGCTAAATTTTGGCAATCACAATGCCTGCAGTAATGAAGAATATATATATATGTAGTAACCACAGAAGACTGGGAATATTAATGTCAATAGTTCTTTTATAGCCCTTTTAAATGTTTACATGGTTTTACATTTTTTCCAGTATGATCTGTCTGCATATGTCAGTACAGAAAGGACTTGTCCCTTGCTAGTATGCATAGTACAGATGATCTTGAATTCCTTGTTTTCTTTAGCTAAGGAAATAGCTTGACTAATATTTTTCTTTTATCTGAAAATAGACTCGGGGGCTCATTTTCAAAGCACTTAGACTTACAGAGTTCCATAGATTACTATGAGGTGTATTTTCAAAGCACTTAGACTTACAAAGTTCCATAGTAACCTATGGAGCTTTGTAAGCCTAAGTGCTTTGAAAATAAGCCCCATAGTAACCTATGGAACTTTGTAAGCCTAAGTGCTTTGAAAATAAGCCCCATAGTAACCTATGGAGCTTTGTAAGCCTAAGTGCTTTGAAAATAAGCCCCATAGTAACCTATGGAGCTTTGTAAGCCTAAGTGCTTTGAAAATAAGCCCCATAGTAACCTATGGAGCTTTGTAAGCCTAAGTGCTTTGAAAATAAGCCCCATAGTAACCTATGGAGCTTTGTAAGTCTAAGTGCTTTGCCTCTTAGTCTAGCAAATTGCCAGCTTGACTGATCCACCCGATCCACCCTAAGAGCAACAAACTGAACTTTTTATCTGTTGAAAGTGTTCTGATGTTTTTTTTTCTGTCAAGTTGCAATATTATCCTCAATTATGCCTTTTGCTTCCTCTTTTACTTTTCGCATAGTTATTTTCCAAATATTGTATTTTCAACAAAGATCATGCAATTTTTTTCTATTGTCAAAAAATGAAAGTTCATAGCACCTGTTAAGAGGAAGATTAATAGCTGCGTATGATATTACTAAAGCACTGTCTGTCATATTTTTATAGAAGTTTAGAAAATTGTATATGCGCATCATGATGTGAAAAGAGCAGATGACCTTCAGATGTAATCCCCAATATCAGCCATTTTTTTACATCTGGAAATAGCTTCCTCATTACTGTTGGCATTGTGTTTCTAGCAGTTGATAACTAAGGTAATATTTTGCAAGTATGCAGAGATGGGTTCCCTTTATATTAGGAAAATGCATCCAGTTTCCCTTTTTTTCTTTGTCTTAATATTGCTACATTCCTTAAATAGGAGACAATGAAACTCAAGCTTATTTGCACTAAAGAGCATGGCCAAAAAAAAAAAAAGATATGGTTCTTGGGGGGGGGGGGGGGGGGGGGGGAGAATGGAGAACCTTCTGAACCATTGGTTCTCATGGTAGAATTTTGTATGAAAGCCCTTGCCTCCGTGTTTAATGCTACATGGTCCAGGCAGTAAGTCTGCTGTCCATTCTGTAATGAAGTAATAATGCACTTTACATTTTGTAAATAACAGAAGCACATTTCAGCTACCTGACTGTGGATGATGGTCCTTCAGGATGCTCTAAGCTATCTAGTGATCTTCTGTTTATTCACCTCTGTCCTGGATCTACTGGAAACACTAGATTCAGGTAAGATGGTGATGGGATGGGGAGGGTTTGGTTATACAGTGGGGAATTGGGTGTTTATAAGAAATAAAAAGTATACAAATAACCCAAAAAAGTAGAGGAAAGAACTTATCATGGAATTAAATCATTTGGTTCTGTGGGGTTAGTCTTGCAGGACACAGTAAGGTACTTTCTGCTAAGCATGTTTGTCCCAGTCACAAAATGCGAGAAGACCCTCACTAAAGTTGGCTTGAAAAGGGTTTCTGCTCATTTTGTGTGCAGTAATAAATTGCAATTATGAGCGTGCATACTTTTAAGCTTTTGCTAAGCTGTAGATGTGATACACTGTTGTTGATATCATCTGTGTGAGGCTGTTGAACAGTTGAGCATCAGACAGCATCTCCTGGAAGATCACCAACCTCCTAAAGACTGTCACCAAGGAGTATGTCAGGTTTCATGAAACGTAGACGTCAAAAAACAAACAAACAAACAAAAGCAATTCCAGAAATACTTGAAATTGTTTTCAGGACTTGCGGCAGTAACGTTGCACACTGACATATATGAAATGACTGAAGAGAGATTCACTAGAATGCAAAAAATGATTCCAGAAACACACAGCCGAAGACTTAAGAGACCTGCAACATGCCAAAAGGCACAGATCTGGAAGGAATCGTGTGTAGCTTACTTTATGTAAGTATGTATTTTCACATAGGTGCCCAGATTCATCTCTATGTAGGGTATTTGTGTGTGTATAGATAGGTATTTTAGTGGACATATGTATGCTATACACACTTACAAAGCTATTTCTTTTAATTCAGTTTTATATGATTTTTAACATTTTTTTAGTATTCTGAAAACATTACTTTTGCCATCACTATTTTTAATCTATCTTTTCGTTGGCTTAAGAAAAAAAGAGAACATGTTTTGAATCTCTTTAGAGATATGGCAAACGTGGACCTATGTACTAATGTTTTTGTGTGTTTGGGACCAAAACGTAGTACACAGGCTCCATGGACTGGCAATAAGACTTGTAGTGGAGGTATTTCCCTGAAGAGAGGGTAATGGTGTCTTTCAGAAGAGAAGGTGGAAAGCAGTTTTATCACTGGCAGTCATTATTCCTCTTAATGAAAGTCATTGGACTTTCTGCTATAAAATGAAAGTGGTAGTCTGTGTTTTATGAAAATAGTTTGGCATCAGGATTCTGGTTATTATTGCCTGTTACATGAATTGTTATTGCGTTTTGAAAGTGTAATTTTCATTGAACTTATCTGAACCTGTTAGAAGGCCTGTTATAAACCTAAGTTCATAAATATGTGTATTCTGTATGCAGAGATATTTATATTTAATCTTAGATTACATTACATGGTTGTCCTATAAAATATTTAGGACTGTATTTCACTCTGCAAATCATAAGCTATTCTGGCTGCACTCTTGCACTTAATAATGTGAACAGAAATTGAATGGGTTACCAACAGCACTTAAGTGGGGACCAAGTATGTATGTTGATGCACATTAGTGTGAGTGGTTATGGTACATATATTTGTTTTATTTATTTGTTCCAATTTATATGTTGCCTAACTTTACAAAGAACTCTAGGTGATGAAAAAATCATCTGAAAAATACAATATATAAAATTAATATTATATATATATATATATATATATATTGCAAATTAAAATAATAAAAGCTAAAATTAGATCCCAGTATGAAAGTTAGTACTACAAACTGTTCTCGTTAGTAGTAACTTTAAAGGCTCTGTTTACTAAGCCGAGCTGTAGGTACGCTAGCGTTTTAGTACTTACCAATGCTAGAGACATCCATATATTCCTATGGGTGTATCTAATGTTGGCGTGCGCTAATTTTTAGCATGCATGCGCTAAAAACGCTAATGCATCTTAGTAAACGGGGCCTTAAGTGTTAAAAGCAGTGGTTTATCTATAGTTTAGGGAACTTTGTAAATCATATATTTATCTCATTTCTCTTGGTTACATATTCCACATCAATGGGATAAAATGAAAAGATGTCTTTTTTTTTTTCTCTTTTGCTTATTATATATTTTGTTTCTGATTGCTGATATACTCAAAGTTTCTCCTGACACGATAAAGCTCTAATTAAAGGACAGAATTGCAGAATATCCTATCTGCAATGTACAGATATATGTACAAACACATTCACACCCTAACATGCACCTATACCAGATTCTGGTATATCCATATTTTTTTGGACCTGTTGCTACTGTGGTGTGTTCATTGCCAATATGTAGAGATGTACCAGAAAAAAAAAGTCATAAGATAAACACACCAATTGCAGGAGTCTGAAAGTTTTGTTATTTCAACAACTGAGCATTACTTTTTAAAAATAGTATCGGTGGTCTCTGTGCCTTCCAATTAATGATATTTTGAAACCAAATGGCTTATTTGGAATACTGCCATTGACAGATCAACCTTGAGATCGCATGGTTGATAACTTGTACAGTACTGCAGTGTTCTGAATCTTTATTGCATAGCATCTCTAGAATTCCACTTCAAAAATATTTTTAAGTTGCTTTTACAATGGCCATATGTCCTTCAGATGGTGTTTTTGCTGTCTCTTGATTTTGTTGTTAAGTGCTCTCATTTTATAACTTGGATGCTCGGCCCCACAATCTATTGGGATTGAATTAATGTCTTCAATAAGAAGTAACTGCCCATGCCCACTGTAGTAAAATGTAAAAAAGATAGAGGTCTTGTGAGCTTATGGTTCTAGCTTTATTTGCATCTATTAAAATTGCATATTTTCTGCAAATTCTATGACTTTTGGTAGCTTTTGTAACCTACCACTGTAGATATTTACATGATTGCTGTTTTATTTAGAAGGTTAGGATTGGACTGGGATATAAATCGCCCTACCTCCTTTTAGGTTGACCAGCCATTCTCCCACTGGTTACATCTCGCTACAGAACAGGTTTTGTAGGAATCTTATTCTTAAGATAACACTGTACTATTTTGTACTCCTCTACATCAGGGGTGCCAAGTTGCTGTCTTGGAGGGCTTCCTAATGTGTGTTCATGAGAGATTTGCATTCACTGCCTCCACTGTATGCATATCCATTTGGGGTATCCTGAAAACCTGACTGGTTTTCTGCCTTCCAAGACAGCACATTAGCATTGATGTTAGGGCTGGTAGCACAGCCCCACAGTGAGACCATTTCTTATATCAAGATGTATGTGGCAGTATCCAAACTGAATGCGGTTTGTGATTTTTGAATAAGGAAAAACTGTTGAATTTTCAGAGGTTGGAAACTTGTGAGCTGTGGAGGGTCATTTTTGAAAGGACATCCAGCTCATAACATCCAAAAAGAATGTCCACCTTACATGTATTTCCTGTTCAAAAAAAGCTTGAGATGGACTTCCATTATGAATAGCCATTTTACAAACTGTAATGTCAAACATATGGCAAAAAAGCAGGGACAAGGACATCTGTCAGCATTTTGAAAGAATGGCCATACAGAGGTCCCTGCAGAGCGGGGAGGGGAGGGGAGGAGGGCAGCTTAGTGGTCAGTGCAGTAGACTTAAAACCAAGGGACCCAGGTACAAAAAGTGGGATTTGAAATTGTGAACCCTTCAGGAACTGGTGTGAATGTACACCAGTGCAGTAGCCTTCAGGCTTGCAGGTAGTATATTTAGGTATCATAGATATTTTTCTGTTTCTAGAGGGCTCACAATTAAAAAAAACAAAAAAAAAAAGAGTTAAAGTGAGGTTTGAACCTGTGTCCTGTGATTTACAGTCCCCTGCACTAACCACTAGGTTAGTCCTCGGACTGACTGTGTGCTTTGCTAAGGATGCCTATGGTACCTGAAACTGACCTAGAGCTTGGAATCCCCTTTCAGTGTTCTCTTTCAGGGGGCAACCACTGGGGGATTAAGGAGGTGTCATGTCTTACTCTGTCCAGTGGTCAGCTGCTCAATCAGAGCACCCTTTTGTACCCTGGATTTGACTGAAACAGGTCTAACATCCTTTTTTAGATTTGGACATTTCTTCCCTAGTCTCACTTGCTGTCTGGACATACTCAGTGTCTGACAACCCTTTTCTTCCTTTACAAAATCAGGATTTGGACGTTTCAGGCATGTGGACATCTATTTGAGCATTTTAAGATGTCCATATGTTTTGAAAATAAGCTCCATGGTGTCATTCATCAGGATTCAGTCTTCAGTATAGAGCTGTAGAAGTGTTTCCATAAACATATATAGAAGTAAACTGATTATGGAGCTCATATAGTAGTACTAGACCTTAGGCACTTACACAAAGGGGCTTAATATTTCTAATATAGTAGTAGCTTCCCTAGCACCAGTGTTCACAGAATGCAAGATCAAGGGCAGAGGTAGGTCCTGGATTTCAAGGATAAATTAGATTAAGCATTGTAGAAAAGACCTCCCAGGTTAGAAAGATCTAGGTGAAATAAAAACAAAAATGGACCAACTTAAAAGGAGCTATCATAAGGGAAACAAATCTTAAAGGATTAAGGGCAATGAAAAAGTAGAAAGGATCTCAACAGAACAAGTAGAAAAGTTGTCCTCCTTGGGGTTGGACATTTTTCTCCCAACTGCAGTTTGCGCTGAACTCCAGCATTGGTCTCGCCTGTCTGTCTCCTAGCCAAGCATTAACTCCCAAATTCTGTGTAGGTTGCCCAAATTTGGGCACGGATCCCAGATCCATGCATAAACGAATCAGCTGTTAGTGTTAAGCACTTAATTAGGAGTTATGTACAGATTTGCCCTATGCCCTATTCTATAGCACGTGCACCTAGACATGCAACTCAAAAGGGGGCATTCCCAGAAATTAGTCATGATCTTACTGCCATCAGTTGAGCATGAACATTTACACCAGCTTTTGGCAGGCATAAATACTGCTTGCGCCAAGCTAGTATTCTGTAAAGGGTGCACTGCACAGAGCACTCTTGACAGAATACTAGCTTATTATGGGTCATAACGGCGGCTAACATTGGGTGTCCATTTATTGAATCTGGCCCTGAGTCTTTTTTATCATTTTCTCATCTGAAAGTCTGCAGTGGGGTTTGATCTTGTGTTCCACTCCCCACCCCCTCTTTGAACCACAGAGATCACCAGTCTTGGTCATTCCATCTGATCTTGAGCCTAGATCCACAAAGGCTTTTCTTCCTGGCCCGCTCAGGCCTGTCTAGCAGTGATTTGCTTCAGGTGCTGTGACCACACTTGGGTTATTCCCTTTCCGCAATACCCCAATGGGGCTACTTTTCCTGGACACAGGCGCATCTGTGCTTCAGATGCTTCAGCAGTGGTCTGTGGCTTTCTCCATTTTCACAACAGCACACCCATGCATCAGCCTCCTTTGCACAGAGGGAGGGGTAAGACTTTCGCATAAACTGTTCTTTTTTTTTTTTTTTTTCTCTCTCTCTCTTTTACAAGGACTTTCTAAAAATAACTTGAATGGTTGAGGGCAGCAGGTAAGGTAGTTAGGAAACAAAAGGCACAAATGGAGGAGAGCATAGTAAGATGATGACTTTTTAAAGCTCTATTAGTGAACGTAAAAAATGAAGAAGCAGGATTGTAAGATAGCTGAAAAGGAGAGAGATAAGATGAGTGACAGGGATAACAGAAATATTGAACAAATACTTTGTTCATTGTCCACTAACAATGGTTGGAGAAGAATCACAGATCCGTATAGCACTGAATTCATCTTGTGTGCACAGTGGAAATGATGATGATTAATGATAGGAATATATTTGGTAGAGAGAAATACCTCTCCCTTAGTATCAGTAAACAAAGTGATATCAAGGGATCTAGCTGAGTGCTCCACTGATAGATGAGGTAAGTCAGTCTTTAGAAATGAGGTAGTTTCAGCAGACCAAAAATGAACAGGTATCTCTCGTCATAAACATGTGAGTAAGAAGAAGGCTGATAACTACAGGGCAGTTATTCTGATCTTTAATGGTGGATAAATGCTTTCTGTGGAGTCAGTGGAGTGGAGGAGTAGCTTAATGGTTAGTGCAGTGGCCTGTGAACCAGGGGGACTGGGTTTGATTTCCACTGCAGCACCTTGTGAGTCTGGACAAGTCACCTAAGCCTCCATTGCCCCAGGTACAAATTATGTACCTGTATATAATATGTAAAGCACTTTGACTGTAACCACAGAAAGGCAGTATATCAAATCCTATCTCCTTTTCCTTTCATAGTGTAGTGTATCCTGTAATCTGTTGGATTCAGGGCAACCTAGTTTTACCAGAGGGAGAACATGTTAAACAGATTTAATCAATTTATTTGACAGGGTGACTGATCAGAGGTGTATGTGTGTGTTTGTGGTTCACGGGAGGTTTGAGAATAAGCTGCACAGTCTTGGGAGTGGGTCCTAATGTGGCAAAGTGAGGTAGAAACTGGTTCTATGATAAGGAAGAGAAGCTAGTGGTAAACTGAAAAAGCAATAAGGGAAAGGGGATGAAGGAGTTACCAGTAGAGTGCCTCAGGGGTTAGTCCTGGGTCAGACTTTATTAAATATTGTTATATGTGATAGTACAAAGAGGCTAGAATAAATGTTTATATTTGTGCAAACAATGATTATGGTCAATAGTAGAATGAAGAAGAAAAGATAAGAGATTTAGAAGTGTTGAGGAATGGTCTATAATTTGTCAGCTAAGGGGTTATTTTAATCTAAGGGACTGTAGACTCTTTCATTTGGAGTATAAAAATGTAAAAGTAGTACATGAGTAGATTACGCCAGTCAAGAAATATCTCAAAGTTTGAACACAGTATTACAGGGCAGTGGCAAGAGCCAGAGTAAAACTAGGGTGCTTAAGAAAGAGGTGCCACCAGTAAACAAGACACAAAAGAGAGGTTAATGTCTCTGAACAAGTCATTGATGAGATCTCCTCCTCTTGAGGCATAACTTCCATAAATATAGACTTGAGAATGAGAAGATAATTGACTGATATCGGGCAGCAGTGGATGAATCCATGTGCATACTGTTTGGATGCTGAACCCATCACTTCAGTTGGAATTCACTGTGATTTGGATAGACTTGACTTAGGTTTTTGCATATCTGTCAACCAACAGGTGAAGGGTTCACCTATATATAAAGTCAGCAGACATCAACCTAGGACCCTAGGTCATGTTGAAAAGACAGGCCATGTGACAGTTCATGTCATTCTCATGACACGTTGAGCCACCCTGTCTAAAGGAGTGCTTCTGTGTCATGGGACAGCTCTGAGGTTCCCTTCTTAGTGGCTCTCATTCTAGTTTGGCCTTGGCTATATCCTTGAGTTGAAAAGGAAAGCAGGCTTTTGTTCTGCATATGTTAATGTATTTGTTTATTACCTTGTGAATTAGTAAAACTGCTTTAGGTTGTCCTTTGAAGTAGAAAAGCAGTGTATAGGCGTGAGAATAGATATAAAGCAAGATAAGGAAATATTTTTTGCTTATTTTTGGCAGAAAGTATGATATATGGAATAGCTTACCAGGATAGGTGGTGAGACCAAAAACTATCTGATTTTCATGATGCCTGGAATAAGCATAGAGAATGTTTAATCAAAAGGAAAAGAAGAAAAAAAAAATAGCAGTACAGATTTTACATGGTTTTTTTGTTTGTTTGTTTTGCTGCTTGGTCCATTATGAGCGTTTACCGCCAGCTGATTTCTACCACAAGCTAAAAACGCTACTGTGGCTTAGTAAAAGACCCCCTAAGTGACTTAAGAAGGTAGAATAGTGTTTTATATGCTCAAGTAGAATCTTATAAAATTGTCTGGTAGGCAAAAGCAAATACGTTTTTGTAGTACAGGCCAGTGGTTCCCAAACCTGATCCTGGAGGCACCCCGGCCAATCAGGTTTTCAGGATAAACGCAATGAATATTCATGAGAGAGATTTACCTGCAGTGGAGGCAGTGCTTACAAATCTTTCTCATGAATATTCATTGTGGATATCCTGAAAACCTGACTGGCTGAGGTACCTCCAGGACCAGGTTTGGGAACCACTGGTATAGAGGCATGCCCAGGAGTGGAGGCTAGGCAAAGTTGCAAAATATGCACATATCCTTGCAATTTAAACAAGTCGTATGTGCATGGCTTAGAGCAGTTATAAAGACTTTCTGGTGGGGTAATTTGATAAGGGCACATACGTTTGGCCTATTTTATAAAGGCAATACGTGAGCTTTTTTGCCTAGTTATTATAACTCTAGTAAAGAAGGCCCGTTTCTCAGAGCAATGAAACAGGTGCTAGCTTTTTTTTTTGGGGGGGGGGGGGGGGTGACTCACATACGCAGAGCAGGAGCATGGCCATCATAATGGATTTCTTCTGTCAGCGCTGTTCGTGTTGTCGGTGCTGCAGTGTAAGTGAGCAGTTATGTCTTCATTGGTGCTGGCGCTCCGTTTTGTCCAGTGTCAGTGCTCCGCCCTCGTCGTCATCACGTAGTGACGTGAGGGCGGGGCACACACTGATGGGGAAAGCAGCTATCTCGACGCCTCAACTTCCGGTGGGGAAAACTGATCTCGACGCTTCTGGTGGTGGCTTCATTTGGAACGTTGGGGTTGTGAATTATATAGATAGATTATCCTCCCTTCTGTGTGCATTCTTTTTAATATCTTTAAATTTATTATTTCATTACTAGTGAATTGATGCTTATTTTGTAACTGTTTTATTCTGATTATTTTTCTATCTGAAAATTTGTAATGTGATGCAGTATATCCCTCCTCCCAAAAAAATGAAATTGTCCTTTTATTTTTTTAAGTATAAATTAGAAAATGCTTCATCACATCCACAGTTTCCTGGATAGAATGTTTTTTTAATCCTCAGTTACAGCCACCTGAAAATGAATTGTTCAGTGATATTATCAAATATATAAACCTCATACTGAACATCACACTGCTAATTTTCTCATGCCATATTTTCTGTGTTGCATATTCCATTTTCACTTAGAAAAGTAGAACAATTTTAACATGAAAATTTGAGCAGCTATATTACACAATGACATACAAGGAATCCACAAAATAATGCAAAGAGCAAATGCTTAATGTTGTTTTTTTGTATTTTGTTTGAAAAATTGTGGGGGGGGGGGGGGAGTGGGGTTTGTTGAGAGGAAGGGAGCTACCAAGAAACGATTCTATTTCTGTTTTTGAGTCCAGTCTGCGTAAGCCTTCGTTTTCACTCCCAGCCCTTGAGGGGGCAATCAGTGAGCTTTTCAGGATAGCCCTAATGAATATGCTTGAGAGAGAGTTGTATACAAGTAAATGTTTGAATATCTTGAAGGGATGAGTATCCATCTGTCTTGTTTTCGGAAGAATCAGAGCACTGGGACAGTTGTAGTATTACTAGTGAATGATATTAGACTCAGTCCAGATAAAGGTCAGGATATGCTTTTGATACTCTTAGATCTGATACTACAAATTAGCAGTTGTTACTAGAGAGATTAATGCCCGCCTTTGAATAACTAATTTGGATAAAGTGGGTCATCTCGTCTCTGATTTGATGTTCTCAAAAGGTTTATTAGGGTGGAAAATTATCCAAAACGGTTGTGCTCTATGTGGACTTCCACAGGGTTCAATATTATCCTTGTTATTCCTTAATTTGGTCAGATTTGTAGACATTGATGGTTTTGTGATTTCATGTAATTTGTATGCAGATCCTATCCAGCATGTAGATCAAAGTAGGAAAAGATCAAAGCACCTAAGGTATTTTCTTGAACCAAGTGTCTAGTGGAGCTATCCATGTACTTAAAAAAAAAATGGAATTAAAATTTAATGTAGACAAAACCCATTATCCCCCTGATTCTGCAAAGGTCGCCAAAAATTGCATGCGATTTGCATGCACAATTTAATTGAGTAACGAGCCAATTAGTGCCAATTTGGCTTAACCAGCAATTGGCATTAATTAGATTTAATAGGGTATTAACGCATGGCTCGAAAAAGAGGGCGTGGAAAGGGGACAGTAATGGGTGTTTTGGAGTGGAATAGGGGCATGGTTTTCAGTTACGGGCAGAATTATATAATAAAAGGTGCTCTGCATGTAAATTTAGGAACAGGCATTCGCACTACATTTTCATTGGTGCAAATGGTGGTGCCTAAATTTATACATACAGAACCCTAATGTTTAAGCATTACCGATCTTCAGGCGTGGCTTATAGAATACCGCTTAAGCGGTGGGGGGGGGGGGGGGGGGGGGGTTCAGAGCTGATTTTGTAGGTGGCATTTACTGAATCTAGCCGTATCTGTGGTTCTCTTGCCAACACCAACACTACATCTTATTAGCTTAAGTGGAAAAACCTAAGTGTAAAACTTGGGTGTTTAGCTTGATAATGAATTAGAATTCAGAGAAAATTTTTTCAGTTGTGTGGGCATCTTTTGCCAGTTGAAGATTGATGAGACATTGACGGTCTTTGCTAGATCCCAAACATTTGGCTGTTTTGATAACCTGCTCTTTTATTACATCAAAGCTAGATTACGGTAATGAGCTTTACTATGGACTTCCTAAGTATAAAGCAAAGAGGTTGCAATTAGGATCCTTTTTACTAAACTGCAGTAGGCTGTTAACCTGGTAAAGTGCATGGCAACAGGTAATGCACAAACATGGTAGCTGGTTTTGCATTATTTGTACAGTTAGTGCTAATTCTTGGGTTAAAGGAATTTTGTTTTGGGGGTGGGGCATGCGTGGAGAATGCGTGTGGAGACTGTACTGCAGTTCGCATGTGGCAGATATCGCATGCTAACCAACAGATGTTCTGGTCCATGTAGTATATCCTAAATGGGAGGCAGTAGTTGAGACCAGAAGACGAGAATACCATATGCTGTGGACATTTAATGTGGGATGTGCAAAGAATATGCTGGACGTGTCCCCTCCTAACAATTGCCATGTTAGTTTTGCAACTATCACATGTTAAATTTCTTGCAGTAAGGCATGGTAACTCTCGTGAGGCTTTGTTCTTTCAGAAATGTTTTAGCTGATTGAAACAGTAATGTATGTTAGTTTAGCAATGGAATATTTACCTTGTATTAGTCTGCAGAATGTTTTGAAATATTTTTGTATTGCATACCTTATTATGGAAAGGAATATATAGAGGGATAATATTTGACTAGTGTAACTTGCCTTAGGGCTTATTGGTGAGGTGTATCATAAAGTTTGGGTGGGCCTGAGAAGTATGCATGTATAACTTTTTTTGTAATTGTACATCAACATATATGTTCTAACAGATGTTAGCTAATTGCTTATTTGGACTTTAGACTTTAGAGGAGTGATTAAAAAGACAATTGTGTGTACCACCCTGATGTTAAACCACATCAAAAATCCAAAATTCAGTGTTCTGGGGGCTTGGCTTCCTTAGATATCCCTAGAGCCTTACTGTATAGCATATTTTACTATTCGGCTGAATAAGAATAATGAAAAATATTTTGTTGAATAAGAATAATGAGCATTGAGCATCAACATCAATAATAAAAGAAGCAACGTGAAATGGAGATCGTGTTTATTTCAGTAGGATTTAGCACAGTAGATCCCTGGATTATTCGTATTCAAATTTAAATCACTATTCAGATGAATATGACTAATGTATTTTGGGGCACTGTTTGGGGCCGAATCAAATATGAATATTCGTTATGGCCCTAATATCCAGTTTTGTGAAATCTGGCATTGATACATGTAGATTGCAAACTGAGCCGCTTACATACTCAAAGCCCCAAGTTATGCAGTTCTTGTTTTTCTTTTTAAGTGGCTTGCCCAAGGTCACAAGGAGCCACAGTGGGATTTGAACTGGTTCTCAGCTGGCTGTTATAACCATTAGGCTACTACTCCATGCCACTTCTATGTGACTTGTGCAATATTGGTTTACTGTGTATATACAATAATCACAGTTGTCTTGGAGACTTGCTGTTTTTTTACATTGTGAGTACTTGCTGCACATACTTTTGGTTTTATGTCCGTAGTTTTACACATTGATGAACTTTTTCTTGGATGCTTTGATTTGTCGACCTTGTACTAACTTTTTAGGTAATTTGACTCTTAAGGCAGGCACATGTGGCACCGAAATGCAGGACTGCATCAAGTCATTTTTACTTAGCTGTTTTGGGTTGATTGACTGACTTAAACATCCCTGTATTGGAACTATATTGGTCTACCTTCATTTTGTGTATTCTTTGTCTTGTTTGGTGTTCTGCCCTTTGCTCATATTGAACAGGACTATCCACATCAATACACTACAAGAAAAATATTGTTAAAATAGTCCTAATTAATGCTGTACATTTCTCTAAATAACCAGATAGTTTCTGTAAAACTATTGTCACATCTTTTGTAAGTCTTGCTTCATAAATAATTTCATTTATATGTGGCTAGTTTGAATGCCGGTAGGGATGGTAGTAACCTAGGTTTGTTACTGTAAGAAAAAGATAATCTTGCCCAGCTCCAGATTTGATTTTTCTTTCACACCTGTGAAAAATGGTCTAGTTGGTAATGAGCAATAGATACCTGGTTCTAGGAGAAACCCAGCAGAGAAACTAAAGTACCCTTTCTGAACCCAACCGAAACAAGGCGAGAGAACAATGGTGGGTAGAAGGCATTGATTGTCATGCTAGGGCTGTGTGCACTCTTTGCTGTATTTTTAAGACTAACATTTCCTCTGCCATCAAATTGCCTATTTCAGAGGCGCACAAATAATATTAACAAAGAGGAGTTATTTTAATGCAGCATAAGTACGGACTAGGAAAGATTTTGGGCCTGCCTTACTAAGGCTTTTGTTTTTCTTCCTCAGTTCATGATTTTGAGTGACAAAAAGCATAATGGTATAAAAGAGAATGTGAAACCTGTTTAACATACATGGGCAGTAGAAGAATAGGAAGGTTTTTATGGAATGGTAAAGGAATTGATGTAGCTAGTGGACAGGATTTAATCCGTTAGGCACTTGGATGGCTATTCAGGTGTTTGTCACATCTGTAATCTTGAATGTAATTTTTATATGTTTATATGAATTTTATTCATATAAAATCTTTCCACAGCCAGCTGCCAAAGCACAATACTTATTTAGCAGCTTCTTGCTCCACATAAAGTGTACTTTGGGTGGGTATGTTGGAGATTGCTTATAGAGTTTTTGTACTGCTCTTTATGGATAGGCTGCACTTTGGATATCATCGTTCATGGCTGTATTTTGTCATACATATTTACAAGTTAGAAACTAGTCCATTTTGTCAAATAGTTCCACTCTTTGAAGAAAATTGTGCACCCATCAAACTCTTCTATATCGCTGTGCATTTGACAATGTTCTTTGCAGAAAGTGCTATTAAAAGGTTTTCTTGTGACCATTGTACATAACACATTAAGAACAATAGACTTGCCAGGTTATCTGAAAAATCAAAAATCAACATCTGTGATTTTCTAAACCATGGAAGCCATTTCAATTAACCTTCCCCATCCTTTGTTAGGTGACCATCCTGGAAAAAGTCATTTTGAGACCAGGTCTTGCACTCATTTTCAATTTTGTTTTCCAGGGCATGGCCATTTACTGGCTATACCTGCAAGGCATGATGAAAGCATTTAAAATGTGTTGCATGCACCTATTAACAAAGCACAGCTTCAGAACAGAGTGCAAGACACATAGAATTAAGGGATGCACAGGAAAGCTTGTGTAGGTCCAGCTAATGGAACCTATATTGCATTTGTTGTAAAATGGTAGCTAGCACGGTTAATGGATAATCCATGCATGTGTTAAACGAACTGAAAGACATCTAGTTCCATGGGCAAGATTTGTTTGCAATGTAAACTTGTATGCAACACATTTTAAATGCTTTCATCATGCCTTGCAGGTATAGCCAGTAAATGGCCATGCCCTGGAAAACAAAATTGAAAATGAGTGCAAAACCTGGTCTCAAAATGACTTTTTCCAAGTCCATAAACCGCTACTAAATGGACTTGGGAAAAATCCACAATTCCAGGAATAACATGTATAGAATGTTTGTACGTTTGGGAAGCTTGCCAGGTGGCCTTGGCCTGGATTGGCCGCTGTCGTGGACAGGATGCTGGGCTCGATGGACCCTTGGTCTTTTCCCAGTATGGCATTACTTATGTACTTATGTATTTCAAATGCTTTCATTGTGCCTTGCACGTATAGCTAGTAAATTGCCATGCCCTGGAAAGCAGAACTGTAATGAATGGGAGACCTGGTCTCGGAATGAATTTTCCAGTACAGTCGCCTAGCAATATAGGATGGGGAAGGTTAATTTGAAATGGCTTCTGTCGTTTAGAAGACTCATAGATGTTGATTTTTCAGAGAACCTGGCAAGTGTTTTTCTTAATGTGTTGTGCACAGTGGTCACAAGAGAACCTGCTAATAGCACTTTCAAAAATGGCAATACAGTTTTACATAAACATCTTAAAATAATGTTAAAAGATTCTCTATTGGTGCTTACTTTCTCATCTCTGGGTTATACTGGCTCATTGTGAAAACTAAGACCTAAATAGGTGGAGCTTTGCATTACATATCAGTTGATACACAAGTCTTTCTACGTTACCCTAAATTCCCATCAGTGTTATGCACAGTAGTGTATGTATGTGTTAAAGTATCTTCAAAATGTAGTAACTAAGGGGCCCTTTTTACTAAGCCACATAGGTTGTGCGTCGATTTTGAGTTACTGGCTGGCTACCGCATGGCCCTTGCAGTAATTTCATTTTTGGCGTGTGGCAGAAACCGGGCGGTAATCGTCATTCTACGCACATACACAATTACCACACGGTTACCGCTAAGTCAATGGCTGGCGGTAAGGTTTCGGACCCAAAATGGACGCATGCCAATTTTTATTTTGCTGCGCTTCCATTTTAGGCAAAAATGTAAAAAAAGGCCTTTTTTACAGTGTGCTGAAAAATGGATGTGCGTGTGCCCAAAATGTGCGCCTACACTAGCGCAGCCCATTTTTTGGCACACCTTTGTAAAAGGGCCCCAAACTAACTTGTTGTGTAGGAGAAATGTCCCAGATACATGGTAAAGAGTTCATTTTTTAAGTGTTTTGTCTTTACTCATATTGCCAGTGAATGGCTAGGTAGTAGTTTGTGGCTATCCTATAACTAGTGATTATGTATTGGCGTTTTTTATTGGAAGCATGAATTTTCTGTAGCGCAAGGATATTGATCTCATTGTTTCTTGGAATCTTTTCCAAGACTTTTTATTTGCCCATGAAAGTTCCTCAACACTTTTTAGAGGTCTATCTGTTAACTGCATTAGCTATATAAAGTGGGAAAATATCTGGGCGGATAATGTATTACCAAGCATTCACTGTTGATGTGGCATATAGGGCAGAGCACCTAACACCACCTCAAGAGATGTAGCTAACTGTATTACATGTTGCATGCTGTACAGTTAACGTGCCATAGCAAATTTGTTTCTCCATTACTTGCACAGGAGCCCTTCCAAAAATGCTCCTGCAATTGTTGCAGAGGTTTTGCAGTTACCATACATTAATTTTGGCAAAACCTTATTGGCAAATGCAAGCCTCAAAGATGTGTATTCTGATCATTAGATCCTGAAAAGGGTAGACTGGTGCTTCCGTTGTTCTCTTGACTTGCAGAATATTGATCAGTATTTGGTTGCCATCTTGATGACAGCTGTGATATTTTTCACTTAATAGAGTAGGTCATGAGTAGGCTGTACTCTTCTATTCGTGTCTCTCAGTACACAAAGTAATATAGTCACTCTTTTAGTCCCTATGAATGCTTGGATGTAACAGTAAACGCATACAAAAAGTTCCATATAGATCTAACACAGGCTACTTTCTGGAAAGCACACAGACTTCATCTGTAGATTTGCTGTGAGTAGGACACTAAGGGGAATTTATCAAGGTGTCGTAAAAGGCGGGGATTGTTTGTTAGTGTTTTTTGTTTACTGCACCTTGATTTACCACACAAGTCGCCAACTGTGATATCTCTATCGCAGGTTGTTGATATTCTATAGTAAAGAACTAATGCTACCGCTGTGCTACCACTAGGGGTGGCATTTTGAGGGCAACACCAGAAAGGCAGGAGCAAACGGGGTGTTGCTCCTGCCCAAGTATCCACTAGACCAACAGGGCATAAAGTAGGATCATGGGGGGGGGGGGGGGGCTGGATCAGGGAGATCAACTTGGGGGGAGGAGCTCCTAGAAATGATGGCTGCGAGCAACTTAAAAAGCCTCAAAGGATAAACTTATCCATGTGCTCTGGGCCATTTTGTCAGAGTCCCTTGATATTCAGCAAAAAAAAAAAAAATAATAATAATTTGGCCCTATAGGGTATTGGTAGCCAGTACAATTTTTGTCGGAAAGGTGTGGTGTGATCGTGCTACCTGCAACCCTCTAGCAATCATGTTGCAACGTTCTGAATTAGAGCTGGTGTGAACTCATTACATACAATAGGAACATTGCAGTAGTTTAGCCATGACATTATCATAGCATGCATCACTGTGATCAAACTTGCGTTCTCAGTGTATGGGGAGAGATTTCGCAGTTGCCAGAAATGATAGCAGTTTTTAAAGGTGTCTGAATGTGCAGGATTATAGTAAATGTCAAGCCCACCAATGTCCCAAAATTCCTGACCTGTGATTTAAGGGAAGCTGATTCCCAAAAAGGATTTTGATTACAGGTGCCTATTCATTTGTCTTAGGAACTCATAGACTATTTTACTTTCGTTCAGACAGTTTATTGCTTTTAACCCATTCTTGAGCTGCTAGTAAGCAGACTGTCATTTTACTCAAAACTGTAATTGTTCTGTTTCAGTGGGTATGAGTATCTGTACATTATTGCGATTTAGAGTTTTGTGTCCATGAACTGAAACCGCTCAGAAGCTTGAGAGAGAGATTAATTCGTGGATTCTTATGATACTCCACAGTTCATTTCCAAAAGTGATGTATGCCTGATAGGATTTGAACCACACAAATATCATGCAGAGCCTGTTTTTGCTAGTTGTACAAGCATTATGTTATAGTCATAATGTTGAAGACTACTGATAAATCTAGTAGCGTCATCATCTAAGTGGATTGCTTGTCATGGTTTCTGTTTAGATAGTTAATTAATTGGAGTGGAGGAGTGGCCTAGTGGTTAGGGTGGTGGACTTTTGTCCTGGGGAACTGAGTTTGATTCCCGGCACAGGTAGCTCCTTGTGACTCTGGGCAAGTCACTTAACCCTCCATTGCCCACCGCATAGAGCCTGCCATGAGTGGGAAAGCGCGGGGTACAAATGTAACAAAAATAAAATTAGGTATACAAGAACTGTCTTTCATACCCAGGTTTACAGCTAGATTGACACGGATCTAGCGAGTTTCTTTCTGCATTCAGTCACTAAGTTGAATACAGACTGGGTTTCCCAGAAAAGGGATGCTAGGTACAAGCTGGTAGCTTTCCAGTAAGAGTCAAACAACAATTCTTTGTAGTTCTTTTGACAACTGCCCTTCTAGAAGAGAGGAGTTCATATTTTTACTGCCTCTTTGTTGAGGCCTCTGTTTACCAGCTGTACTGTGTTTGACCTGTAAGGGCCAATGAGGCAGGATGTTGGCTATGGTTCTTCATGAATTTTTTTTTATTTTTTAAGACCTTCCTCCATTATGTGGTTGAAAGAGTCCTAGGTGCATGGGGAGAAGGGACAAGAATATGCTGTTCTTGATAACTGTTAGGAAGCTCAGTATAACTTTCTGTAGGTCTTGATGGAGTCTTTGAAGGATGTGGTAAAATCATTGCTGGCCAGTTATGACTGGGAAGGCTGGCCCTGTTAGGGGTTGCAGTAGGCTGTGTACTATTTTGAATAGCTGCTTTGTTGAATTTACAGCCTACAAAATCTATATTAACAAATCATTTTGAAAGATGAGGACGCTGTAGAATTAGAGCAAGGAGGTAAGCAACATCGGGAAATATTTTTTCATGGAAAGGGAGGTGGATGCCTGTAATGGCCGCCTGGTGGAAGTGGTGGGAGAAAAAGCAGTGGCTAAATTCAGAAATATGTGGGATAAGCAACACTGGGAAATATTTTTTCATGGAAAGGGAAGTGGATGCCTGGAATGGCACCGCCTGGTGGAAGTGATGGGGGGAAAAAACAGTGGCTGAATTCAGAAATATTTGGGATCAACACATAGAGCAAAAAGATTGAATCAAGCAAAACTTAAATGTATTTTAAATTACTTCCACGCTTCAAAAAAGGGCATAGAGGGGTGTAACCTGCGCAGAGTCAAATAGAACTGTAGTCACCTTACAGGGCAGATTGAGGGTACAATGAGTTCACCAAAAACACATTATAATGATCCAGCATTGATGTACTCAAGATCATACCTTCTTGCTAGATTAAGATGCATTTAGAAAAAATGCTGTTATCGGCAAAGAACCTGTAGCTTATCAAAGGCACTCATGTAATTTGCTGAATGTGGGTCCTTGAAGAATCTGTAGAATCAAATTGTGTTCTCAAATTTCTGACTTTTTTTTTCCAAAGGAGGTTTAATGACATGAGATGGCATGACATCAGAAGATTGAAGCTGACTCCCCCACTCCCCCCCACCCTGTGCAGCTGCCATATTGGTTAGAACAAAACAAACTATTAGCTGCTGTATCCATATTGTCGTCGTCCATTGTTGTTTTATCACAGTTATAGTTAGAAACATTCTGGCTTGTGCAGTATATGGGTGTACACCCACAGTTTCCTCTAACCTCAGGCCCGGAGCCCTCACCACCTGCCGTCCCCTCTAACCCCGGAGCTCTCACCGCTGTCACTAGTCTACTATCAAGCGCAGATGCATCACACATAAGCTTTTGCTGTTGTTTTATGTAGAAACTAGTAAAAAAAGGCCCGTTTCTGGAACGAATGAAACGGGCGCTAGCAAGGTTTTCCTGGGAGTGTGTATGTTTGAGAGAGAGAGCCAGAGTGAATGTGCGGGTGTGTGACAGAGTGAGACTGTCTGTGTGACTGTGTGTGTGTGAGAATGAGAGTGTGTGACAGGGTCCCCTCCCCTGTTCCTAATGCCCCTCACCCCGTTCCCTCCCCTCCTTTTCCTCCTCCTTCCCACACTTTGGGTTCCTTAAGGCTTTCAAAAGTCTAAGTACCCCCGTGGCCCTAACGCCCAGTATCTGGATACCCCACCGCTTTCCTCCTCACCCCTCCCCCAAGATGTAATACTTTCACGACCTTCATTTTTTTAAAAAAGTGTCCTATCTACCCTGTGTACAAATGCCCGGCATTCAGATTGTGTTCCTCTCGTAAATTTTCATTTCTTTCATTCATTCAGAATGTGCCCCCCCCCAAAAAAAAACACTTTTGGTTCCTTCAGTCTTTTAAAACTCTCCTATGTACCCTGTGTGCTAATGGCCAGCATTGAGATTGTTTTCCTGTCCCAAATTTGCATGTCTTTCAGTCATTCACAACTCCCCCCCCCCCTTCTCCAGTTTAACACTTTTGTTTCCTTCAGTCTTTTAAAACTCTCCTATCTACCCTTTGTCCTAATGGCCAGCATTCAGATTGTTTTCCTTTCCCAAATGTTCATGTCTTTCAGTCGTTCAGAACTCCCCCCTCCCCCCATTTAACACTTTCGGTTCCTTCAGTCTTTTAAAACTCTCCTATCAACCCTAGGTCCTAATGGCCAGCACTCAGATTGTTTTGCTTTGCCAAATTGTCTGTCACTGATGTCACTGAGGTCAGTGCATGCCTGCCTAACAGACCACTTCCGGCAGGCACGGTCCAAGGCACATCCTGTTGGAGGTGAGAATTATTATATAGGATATCTTTGTCATTATAAGCAAAAATAAAGGCATATAGCACAGCACTGAAATTCACAATACATCACTACAATTAACAATGCAAGGTCTGGAACACTGACAAATACATTTTGAATATAACCCTTCACAGTCCCCGCCAACTCCCCCAACCCCTGATAACTCTAACAGAGAGAATACAAACCCTAGTAGGTTTAATAAAACAATATAAACATTTCCAAGGTTTATATTCTTCACAAAAGTGGAGACAGGGAAGAAGTGGGAAACGAGAGACTGATAAGCCTCATGTCAGTGGTAAGAAAAATAATGGAGTCTCTGCTGAAAGAAAGGATAGCTAACTTTCTAGAAGCCAACAGGTTACAGGATCTGAAGCAACATGGCTTTATCCAAGGAAAATCCTGCCAAACAAATCTGGGTGTCATGTCCCCTACCTCAACGCAAGTGGCGTCCTTGGGCTGTGCGGGGTCCCGTTGACACGCACACTTGTCTGGCACTGCCTGACCCATGTGTGTATAGTCCTTTCTGGGTATGTTCAGAGAGCGCGGTGGTTGCAGGCTGCTTAATTGCTTTGCTTCCATGCACCTGTTTCTGCTCTCTCTCTGTGCCTGGCTTCCAGGCTCCTTGATTGCTTTGCTTCCACCCACCTGGGTCTGCTCTTCCTCTGCCTGGCTTCCCTTGCTTCTCTCCTATTGGTCTTCCGGTTCCTCCTTCCTCTGCTCTTGTCCTATGGCTGTGCCCCTTCTCCCTGCTGATGTCAGACGCCAGCACTTTATCAGCTGAGCTCTCCCTGGACTCCATGCTTCAGCTTCTACTTTGGTAGGTGTTTCTAACTCTGTAGTCTGCTTATCTACTGGTCTGTCGTTGCTGACTTTGCCTGTACCTGGATTACCCTTCTGCCTGCCTAAAGACTTTCGCCTGTACCTGGATTACTCTCTTGCCTGCTGACTGCCGCTTGTACCTGGATTACTCTTGACCTGCTGCCTGCCTGGCCGATAAATTCATCACCCCGCTTCCAGCTCCGTCCCGTAAGTCCTGAAGGCTGCCCACACCTAGGGGCTGAACCTCTGGGGAATGGTGGTCAGTGCAGTTGAAATCCGGGGTTGTCCAGCCGCCAAGCAGAACCTGGTCTGAGTACCGGGCTCAGCAGCGCTCTACTTGGTACAAGAACTCATGTCTGACACTGGGTGACCAAAGAACTGGATGAAGGACTTGCGCTAGATGTAATCTACTTGGATTACACAAAGCCTTTGATACGGTCCCTCACAGAAGACTCTTGAATATGCTGAGCGGGCTAAAATTAGGATCAAAGGTTGTGAACTGGATAGGAAACTGGTTGACCGACAGGTGGCAGAGGGTGGTGGTAAACGGAATCCGCTCGGAGGAAAGGAAGGTGAGCAGTGGAGTTCCCACGGGTCGGTGCTGGAGCTGATTCTGTTTAATATATTTGTGAGAGATATTGCTGAAGGGTTGGAAGGAAAGGTTTACCTTTTTACAGACATAAAGATAGCCATTAGGGTGGATACCCTGGAGGGAGTAGAAACGATGAGAAGGGATCGCCAAACATTAGAAGAATGGCCAAGGGTCTGGCAGTTAGAATTTAATGACAAGAAGTGCAGAGTGATGCACTTGGGATGCAGAAACCCAAAAGAGAGATACCGGAGAGGAGAGATTATTAAGCTTGACTCAGAAGAGAAAACTTGGGGTGATGGTGTCCGAGGATCTGAAGGTGAAGAAACAATGTGAGAAGGCGGTGGCTGTGGCAGAGAGGGGTATAACCTTCAGAAGAAAGGAGGTGTTGATGCCCTCTACAAGTAGTTAAGGCCCCACTTGGAATATTGTGTTCAGTTTTGGAGGCCGTGTCTTGCTAAAGATGTAAAAATTGGAAGCAGTGCAAAGAAAAGCTACAAAAATAGTATGGTATTTGCATTGCAAACTGTACTAGGAGAGACTTGCTGACTTGAACATGTATACCTTGGAGGAAAGGAGAAACGGGTGACATGATACAGATGTTCAGATATTTGAAAGGTAATACTCCGCAAACAAACCTTTTCCGGAGACAGAAGGTGGTTGAACTAGAGGACATAAATTGAGGTTGAAAGGGGGCAGACTCAAGAGTAATGTCAGGAAGTATTTTTTCGGAATGGGTGGTAGATATATGGAATATGCTCCTGCAGGAGATGATGGTGGAGATGAAAATGGTATCGAAATTCAAACATGCGTGGGATAAACACAAAGGAATCCTGTTTAGAAGGAATGAATCCACAGAATCTTAGTGGAGATTGGATGGCAACACCGGTAATTGTGAAGCAAAACTAGTGCTGGGCAGATTTCTACAGTTTGTGCAATGATTGTGAATGAATAGATATGGATGGGTTGGAGTGTAAATTTTAAGGGGCTTCAGCGTTAACTTCAGAAATTTAATGGATATCCCTTGGTCTGATACGCCACTCACCCCTATATGGAATAACCCTAACTTTAAAATTGGCCATAAACAAGTTTCGTGGTCTCAGTGGCAGTGTATAGGAATTTGGTCCTTAAAAGATATGATCCATATGAGTAGACAGACATGGAAAACCTTCTCAGATTTGAAAACAGAATTTGCACTATCAGACACCCAATTTTACCAATGGCTTCAGATTAGCTCCATGGTAAAAAAGAAAACTAAAGATAGATTACAAACGCAGTTCCTGACCCAAACCCCAGAGTTTATGGATTTTAATCTGAAGCTTCAGCATACTGATCATGCTGCTTCCCACATTTACAAATACCTTCTTAGCAAATCCCGCACTAAATGTACTGGTTTACGTAGATGCTGGGAGGAAGACATACAGCAACCTATATCAGATAAACTGTGGGAACAGCTTTGGAAGTCCCTCTTCAGATGCTCTAACTCTTCTAATACTACACAGTCTATGTATTTCTTTATGCATAGATCCCTTTGGACGCCATATAAGTTGCATGTTATCACTCCCTCTAACCCTAGTGTATGCTGGTCTTGCCAGTCTCAAGTGGGTAATATAAAGCATCTTATATTTGACTGTGTGAGCCTTCATAAATACTGGCTAGAAATCTGGTCACAACTGGTAGACATTTTTCACCTTCCTGGCTCAATCACATCAATTTGTGATTCTCAGGGATCAGTACTACAAGAGTTTGCTGACCCACAGTGAAGGGACTCTTGTTAGCACCATGGTATCTTTAGCACTGAAGGTAATCTTCTCACATTGGAAGTCCCTACACCAAGCCAACTACCAGGAATGGTGGAACTTATTGCTCCAAATTTACAAATACGAATTACACCTTGCAAAGAAATCTTCTCGCTTAACTTCTTATAGGGAAAAATGGCTACCACTTGTATCTTATTTTGACACTGTACAGAGATAAGCACTAAATTAGATGTATTTTATGGCCTATGCATGCTTTATACTTTGATTTGTATCCTCTAGCCCCCCACCCCCTCTTTCCCTCTTCTTTTCCTCTTTCCTACCTCTTTCTTTTCTTCACTTAATCTGAACCTAGATATAGATAGCTACTTCTTAAATGTGAGTTCCAGTATTGCCATACTTTGTAAAATGTTGCTTGTTGCTATGTTGTGAGCTCTTGCTTATGTTTGTATCGAAAACCAATAAAAGAAATTAAACTATTAGAAATTTTAGTACAAGAACAGTGCTGGGCAGACTTCAACAATCTGAGCCCTGAAAATGGCAAGGACAAATCAAACTTGGGTGTACATATAAAGTATCACTTACCACGTATAATGAGTTTATCTTGTTGGGCAGACAACATGGACTGTACAGGAGTTTATCTGCTGTAATTTACTATGTTACTCACAAGTTTGCTATTGTTTTCAATAGCAATTGCAGTTGTTTTGTTCTGACCAATAATACGGCAGCAAGCTTTGCCCACTGGCTTCAGCCTAGATAGGCTCATGCCGTCTCCTGTCATTAAACCTCCTTGCTTTCTGGTCAAAGTGAAATATAATTTTTGTTTTCTTTTGATGAAGTTAACCAGCAAAGTGGCCCGATGGATACTAATTATCTCAGTTTTAGCACTTCAGGTTATTACTACATTAGCCAATCTGTTGCATCTTGTAGGCACTTATTTAGCCCCTTCATTTCCCCATTATTTAATCTTTTACATTGACCAATAATTCCACATTCATAGAAAATGTATTATTTCACACCAGTAGTAGCCCTCAGAGGAGTTAAAAATGGAGATAGGAAGAATGTGGCTGAAGGGTAGAAAATTGAAATGGGAAAGGAGAGATGGGAAAGATGAGAAGAATGGAAAAAGGAAACAGATGAAGGGAGAGGTGTGAGTTTGGGAAGGGAAGGACAGCTGAATTGTGGATCAGATGAGAAGGGAAAAAAGCTGGAATGTAGTAGATAAAAACTAAGCTATGTAAGTGAAGGGGAGAGAGAGTCTGAGTGACAGTAAGTGGCAGATGAATAGTTGAGAGAGAGAAGGAAAAAGGCATGGTCAGGAGGGTCAAAAAGATGGAGAATAAAGAAAAAGGAAAAGACGTTAAGAGAGTTGAAAGTTGGGATTGAGAAGCAGATGAGGAGGGAAGATAGAGGAGTGACAGAGATGAAATGGGAAAAGTAATGGAAATGAAAACAAGGACAGGCAGGCAAATGAAATCACAGAAAATAGGAGTAAAACCAAAGGTAAAATTAATTTTATTTTCAGGCAGTTTTATTTTCACTTGTAGTCTTGCTATAAGATTTGGTATTTGTACCTTCAGGATTGTGAGCTTAATAGTGATAATTCTATTGTAGCAGTACTACCAGTCCTATATGGTCAGACTATTAATCTATTATCTTTTCATTAGGTGCTTGATTCTAACTATAAAATCTGCATTTTTCAGCTGCACATATATTTTAAGATCTTGAATGCTGATGATTTGAAGATTGTACAAACCAGTTCTCTAAATCTATCTACCACTGCTGACCTCATTTTGATGTTAATCAGTTTAGGATTCCATTTTCCACCCCTTGTTCAGTCTAATCCTTTGTCATCTGCTCACTATCTTTTTGCCCCATGGTATACACCAAACAGCGCCCTAAAAATAGCACTGGGACAGTGCAGGGCTTTTCTGCATCGATGATCAAAGATAATGCATGCAAATCTAAGCAGCGCTATTATCTTTGATTATCATGTAGAAATACGGGAGAATTGTGCCTGAGCATGCGCTCAGCACAATCCTCCCGCACTTGTTTGACAGGTCTGGGCTGTCAAAAGCCCAAACCTGTCATACAGCCTGCCCCGAGGCCTGAACAATGGGGGCTGGAGGTCCAGTGGGTCTCCAGCCCCCCCCAAACCCCCAGAAAACGTCGTGGCCGCCGCCGCCAGCCAAACCCTCTCCCACCCAGCGAGGTGGGGGGGGCTGGAGGTCCAGTGGACCTCGTGTCCCCCCGATGATCCCACCCCCTCCATGTTCAGGGAGGGCTGGGGATCCGGTGGGTGCAGTTGCATACTGGCAGGCCCCATACTGGGTCTCCAGCCCCCCCCAAACCCTCAGCAATCGTGAAGTGGCCACCTCCGGCCAACTCCTCCCCCCCCCCCCCCCCCCCCCCGTCGCTGGATGGGAGAGCGTTTGGCCGGAGGCGGCCACTTCATGATTTCTGGGGGGTTTGGTGGGGCTGGAGACCCACCGGACCTCCAGCACACCCCCCCCCCTCCCATCGCTGGGTGGAAGGGTGTGAGAGCGTTTGGCCGGAGTAGGCCACGTCACAATTTCTATGGGTTTGGGGGGGGGGGGGGCTGGAGACCCACTGGATCTCCAGCCCTCCCTGAACATGGGGGGGGGTGGGATCGTCGGGGGACCGGAGGTCCACCGGACCTCCAGCCTCCTGCGTTTGCTTTGGGGGGGGGGGGGGGAACGGGGGCCTGCCAATATGCAACTGCATGCTGGACAGGGCTCACCATTCCTCCCCAATGATCCACAAAGTCTAACGCCAGCTCGGAGCTGGCATTGATTTTGCCGCAGCCAGCGACCCTATCTTTGGCACGCTGGACGCTGATCATTGGGGATGAATGCGTTAAGCGCTGATTAGCATTCATTTGCATGCTACTTGCGCTAAGAGCCCTCGAGTGCGTTTCAGGCGCTCGAGGGCTCTGATCATGGGTTGGCAGCAAACTCCGGCGCTAGTATGGCATTAACAGCCTCTAGCGCCGGAGTTTGCTTTTGATCATGAGGGCATCAGTGAGGTATGGCTCTGGGTCCCCTTCTCTAAAGACCACTGCATCTACCACTCCTGGGACCTGCTTGCTGCACTAATGGAAATGGGCATCATATCTGAAGCTGTCATAGAGCCTGGTATGTACGGTCGTGGTCACATCTTTGAGGGATTGGAGGGGTCAGTGACCGCTGGGGGATTAAGGGAGGGGTCATGCCTTAATCACACCAGTGGTCATCTGGTCATAGGGCACCTTTTGGTAACATAGTCGTGTTTTAAAACAGGTCTAGCAAAAAAAAAAGCATCTCAATTTTTGCTCTAGACATTTTGGTTTTCTTCCATTATGATAGAAAAAATATCTAACTTTTGAGAAATAACAGAAGCCACAGTGAAGAACACTCATTAGCAAGTATTATGGGGGAGTTCTTGAAATTTTACCTAGTTGCACAATATTTCTTATCTTCTAATTTCACCAGCAAAAAGTGAGGAAACAGAAGATGAAGAAGTCAAAGTTAGATGATGCCTTTTTTTACTTCCAGAGTACTGCAAACATATTGTCCCATTTAAATGCAAAAGTCTACTCCTTGGATGACCGATGATGTCGCACAGTATAGATCAATGTATATTAAATTGTACCTTCCTTGATTGCTACATTTGTTGTACTGTGTTTGTCAAGGCTCCTGATGAAGGCACGTCAGCTGAAACACGGCCGTGTCAAGTCATTTGACAATACGTTTGCAGTACTTTGGAAGCAATAAAGATTTATATCATCTAGCTGTGGCTTCCTCATCTTCTGTTTCCTCACTCTTTTTGTTGTTGTTGTTTCTTTTCACATGTTCATGAGGATTAGAGTTCTTTTTTTTTTTTGTAACTTTATCTTCTAATTTAGCATCATTAGCATTGTATTGTACCAAAAAGAATGAAGAAAAAGTAGAACAATTCAGAAAGCATATGCCAGAAGATTTCTTTGACAGTTTGTAAGAGGCAGAAAATTGTAATTGGGCTTAAAATATAAGGCATATCTAATCCTTTTTTTTTTTTTTTTAAACCAGTTGGTGTTTTTCTTTTAAGAATTATTAGTATTTTCTGGGTTTGGCATGTGACTGCTCATTTTTGCTTCCCTTCTGGAAGATGCTCAAAACTTGTGCGGGATTACTAGTGCCCTTAGATAACAGAGCAAAATCAAAAAAAAGAAATTTCCCCTCTGGAAATATAGGTTGAAGGTTCTATGAGGTTCTACAGAAGCTTTATTGTGGCAAGCTCATTACTGGTAGATTTCTGAGGGTTTTTTTTATAGCATACAATGGAGAGAGTCAAAGTACACAGCAAAGCAATCCAAGCACAACGGTCTCTCAAGTGTGCTTTATTAATGAGCCAACATGGGCCGTGTTTCGGTGTAAAACGCCTGCCTCAGGGGTCAATTCTAAAATATGAACACAGAAATATTTAAACATACTATATATATATATATATATAGATATAGATATATATATATCTATATCTATATCTATATATTGTATGTTTATATATTATTGACCCCTGAGGCAGGCGGCGTTTTATGCCGAAACACAGCCCTTGTCAGGTCATTAATAAAGCACACTTGTACTGTTTCTTGAGAGCCTGTTGTGCTTTGATGCTACTTTATGTAATTTCATTCTCACTCTGTATTCTGTTTGTACATGTGGCATTTTAAATGTTAAAGCTTAATAAATAAGGGTAGGTGGTACAAAAATATTTGCAAGATTTCATAATGAGCATCAGGAAGAATCTATGCTGAGAGCACACCTGTCAAAATACTCTCTCTTCAACCCTGGCATTGCTCAGAACTGGCGTCCTCATTTTAGTAGCCAAAAGGAAAAAAAAAACAGTAAAAGCTCTTAATAATTCATATAAATGGTGAGCTAAATATAGACTCCGAAAGCCAAAGGCAATTTACGAATGCTCTTGTGGCTGTGTATTAAGGTATGCTAGAAACCTGGAAATATTATTGCAGTGTTATAATGAAAGCTGTGTCTTTATCTTCCTCGGCAGAGAGCCCTGATTTTCACAAAAAAATAGAGAAAGAGGTCACCCAAAGTTGTTTTGGAGATCAAATCTGACCAGCTCTATTTATAATCCCCTCTTCATTTTACATGTTGGATTTAATCTTAATGTTGGATATTTTCTTTGTCTTCAGGAATGGAGTTTATTTACTAAGATGTAGCAATACCATTTTTATGTCTTCAAGAGGACAGTTTTCAAAGTTATTTATGTAGGTATAAAGTAGGAATGTTATCAGCCATAAAGTTTGATTAGTCTTCATTTTAGATGAAGTTCCTTTTGTATGTGTGTGTTTTTGCATATTATTCATCCTGTTGCACACCTATGTATGTCATAACTTTGCATGTGCAAATTGATTGTACAGCTGAACCAATAAACAGTGATAACCAAAGAGGAACATTGACGCTGCAATATCCCAACAGAGCTGGCTTTATTGAATCCAATGAACGGACATACTTGATGGTATAAAAGGAGATGACCCAAATATTTGTAGCGTCGGTGTTCCTCTTTGGTTGTCACCGCTTCTTTGTTATGCTTGATCATCTGTAGAGACATTTCTTCTTTTTGCGTGCAAATTGATTGTATGTGCATTAATTCATAGATAATAAACACACAAGCAAGTTGCACATACATTCTTTAGGTATCCAAACTGAATAAAGTATGAAAAATGCACACCTTTAGCATAAAGCATATTAGTCATGTAAATTGGCCATCTGAAAAGTGTCCCCTTTCAGTGCACTGAAACTATCTATGCCATTGAATAAGACGCATACTTTTAGCTGTTATATAACCTTATTTTTATTGCTCAAATAGCTGACAGGTTACTGTTAATAAAATATTAAAGGTTTGTAGGGAGGTCAAGACCAGGACCAGCTTGTGCTGGGAGGCTGTTGTCACAGGTAATCCACTCAAACCACTTTCCCCTTATACTCAGTAAGTCAGTCCAGACCAGAATGTAAATACTGAACCAAAAGTTTATTCAAGCTTGGAGTTATCATGCAACCAAAAAAAAAGAAGAAACTAACTATTGCAAACAGCTCCAAAATAATAAGTCCTTGACACTTACGTTTTCTCAGCGTCTTCTCTGTGGCTGTCTGAGCCTTTGGTTACAAAGTTCAGGTCTGTTGGTGTATTCCCCAGCTGGAACTCTGATGGAATACTGAGTCTTGGTTGATCATCTGATTATCCTCTTGTCTTCTGTTCCTCCAGGCTTGATCTTCTTGTGGTTGTAACTTCTCCATTGCAGTTACTGCCTGAGGCCACTGCAAGAACTTAATAGGCTCTGTTACTGCTTCCCTAATCCTTCACTCGCTATGTTCTCAAGCCAGAGACCGTCTTCTTTTTATTGTAATGGTGCAACAGCCAAGGAAGTAGGAGCCAAAGTCAAAATGAAACTGTACTGGGTAATTATAACGGCACAGATTCACTGCAAGAGGTGTCCTACCATTGTCGGTCACTGCTCAGGAAAGCCAGCCCCCTTGTTCCAGAAGCTGTGGGGGTATGCAAAAGTCATAGAAGTCTCTGCAATCCCAAAAGGAGCAGAACTCTAAGAATCTCTGTATTACATCAGAGGAGGTGTTGCCTGGAGTGTGGGTTTGGTCAGAGAAGAAATGGTGCGTATGGACTGCATTTTATAACTTACATTCATTAATTTCCATGAAGAAATACCTGCACAGAAAGCTGGAGACGTTCTCAGTGCATTAATGATGAAACTTTGCATAGTAAATCCAGCCATAAACAAAATGGTGATCAACATGTTTTGGGTGGGGAGCATTGAGAGATATTAGGTTGCTAATAAAAATTAGGCAGATTACTAAGGGAAGAAATTCCTTTTCATGAATTTGACAGCCCTGAATATAATGTACTGTGAAACTGAAACCAGCTCATGGTGTACCGAGTTTGCCGTAGAATCTTTGTTGTAGATTTTCTTCTTCTCCGCTTGTTATCTTATCAAAACATACCTTTTCATATTAATAACGGAATGGAAAGAAAACATTCCCCAAATTCAAACTCTTCTTTTGTGAAGTCCACCTTGAGATTTTCAACTACTTTAGACAGCTTTAGCAACTATATTAGACATTGAAGAAGTAGGATTCATATCATCTTAATGAGCTGGAAAAGCCTGTGCTCTTCTAAAAGATTTAGGTTAATAAGACTAATGCATTTAAAAGGCTGAAAGGCAATGACTTGGACAAAACAAAATAAATGTATTTTTATTGGGAGGATTTAGATTTAGTATGTTAAGCAGCCTCTTGCCTACCTCCAACCAAAACAACTATTTCAAGAAAATTCAATGAGCATCAATGATTAGATTATAAGTAGTTAAGCAGTTATAGGAGCTTAAATGTCTACACATAGGCTGTCTCTAGACAAGGCATAAGCTTTTGAGTCTGCAGTATTATAACATCATTCTAATTGGGAACTTAGAATTTAGGCACTTAGGATTTAGGCCTTCAGAACCAAGTACTATACCAAGGGAAACTAGAATTTCCCGTAACTGTGCTAGAACAAGAGTCTGTCCACATTTAGCTTAGTTGCATCTGTGTTTGCTTTTCCCCACATGCCTCATAGATCAGCTACATATTAAGAGCATTGTAAGGTATATGTATATCTAACATTTTTCTTGGCCATAGTGCATCACACTTGGAAATAATGAGCAGACCTGTTAAACCCATATTGGTTAGTAAACTCCTTTTACTTCTAGAGATCTTGTCAATCAACTGTCTATCATAGAAAACTATAGAAAATTAATTTTTCAACAGTCATGTTACACAATATATTACATCATCAATGAATGAGTAGATTATAAAGTGTTGTCTTTTGTCTGGTTCATTTATCATCGGAGAATATAACAAAATGTAAGGGTAGCCATTTCTGCAGTATTGATTACAATAAGAGTACTTGAAACTGTTTGTTTCTATTGAAATATTGATTAACCACATATAAATTAATCAGATGGTTGTGTCCATGTTTGAAATTTATCATATAGATCTTGTTTGATTCTATTTTGTTTTGTTCATTTTAGTTTAACTACATGATGATACAAAGTGAAATATGAACCAGTTTGCAGATACACATCTAGCATTTGTTTAACAGATTTTTGGTTCTATTGATTTATATTGTCACAGGTAGATTCTATCCAGTTCAATTCACAGGTGGGAACCTTCCACGCCTGCCTGTTCTGTCACAGTTCAGCATACCCTCTTTCCAACAGCTTAAACACCATTCCTACAAGATGGCCACCAAGGCTTTCCTGTAGAATGTATTAGCAATCCTTGTTAGTAGTTTTAGCCCAAAAGGCCATTATATCTTGAGTCCTATCAAAATACCAAACTTTAATCTCTAATTCCAAAGCAAAGTGTTTTTCATAGGGAAGATACTCCCTGTGATTGTAGGTCCCAATCTCGCTTATATCTTCAGCCATTACCATGGTGGTAAAAGGTGCTTGAAAGACTTTTTCATGTTTATTCTACTAAAGAAACTGAAAAACAAAAAAGAAAAATTTGAACAGTAGATTTCTTTTACTCTCAAACATGGTTAAAAAAAAAAAAGGCAAGGAAAGATTTGGAGAATAAGGTTGTTGAGATGGCAAAATCCACCATTGAGTAACTCTAACAACTGAGGCCATTAAACATGCATCAACCATTTGTTCAATTTTGCACCTGCCTTCAACAAACAAGTTTTAGATTTATGAAAATATTCAATAAACCATAGGCACTGAACAGAGTTATATGAATAGATTATAACTTTATGTAGATTTTTAGCAAGATAGTGCTGTCAACTGTGGAAGTTGAAAATAATGGGTAGCTTATCCATATAAAGTTATTCCTGCCACATTGCTGCTATCCATGTAACTCGTTGCCCCTTGCATGGTCAAATCCCACCCCATTTTGGCAGAACAGCAACTTATGTGGCCATATGTAATTTGTATAAGCACCAGCATGTTCATAAGGACAATTTGAATATTAGTGCACTGTATTTTCATCAAAACAACTGGAATACAAGTATGCCCCCCCCATTTTTACTTCTTTTTGTTTTGTTTTTGGCTTGATGCCCACCCTATTTACATCATTCATGTGAAGTTTTTGTCCCTTTTCAGAAAAAAGCAATAGAAGCTAATCAGGGCTGACAACGTGTCACATCCCTTTTCCTGTGAGCTGATATAAAGCAGAGCTAAATATAAAGGTCCCTTATGTATTAAAGGAATGTGTGTTAGGAGAAATATAATACATCGGGCCCTACATTTTTGGAATTAAATATGGTTGTTATAAAGCAGAAGTATGGAAAACTGAAAAGCATTTTCCTTAAAAAGTATTCATTTTTCTGCTTTATCTGTCTTAGCTATCTGGGAGAATGTTTAATATTACAAAATTTATACACGCTTTACAAATAATGATCATTGCATCCCTCTTTCCCCATGAGGGGAAAAAAATCCCCACAATATGCTGCAGTCCGGTCACTATAACCTGAGCTTTTTCGGCTTCTAACATCTTGCCTTAAAGGGTGCCCCCTTCTACTCTAGACTCCTCAACCCCACCCATATCTGGGCAGTCAGCTGACTACATCCGCAGCAACAAATTGCCTTCAGCAGCTTAGTTTCGTATACCATTACCCGAAATGATAAGTAGTAGTAGTACTACTGCTCAGCGACCCACCCCCAAGCATGCAGCGTGCTATTATACCCTCAAATGTCATGACATATTTCATTGCCAGCTCTATAATGTCAACAAAATTCTCTCCCCTTGGCTCCTGTCTACTGACCCCACACCATTGTCTCTAACAACAATCCCATGGGATAAGCATATACCCTGGGATTCTATATAGTGTGACTTAGGTTGTGTGTGCAAATCCAGTTGTATTCTGGATTTGCATGTGCAACTTAATTACTTAGCAAGCCAATCAGTGCTGATATTACCTGTTAAGCAATTATTGACATTAATTGGATTTTTTGCACGGAACTGTCTAAGCATATTCTATAAAGTGATGCGTGTAAATTCTCAGTTGCGTAGTTGAAAAGGGAGCATGACCATGGGCATGGAATAGGTGGGTTGTGGGTGTTAATGTATGCACGTGGTTATAGAGTATGCATAATTTAGGCGTCGGCATTTACACCAAGTTTTACTTGGCGTAACTGTCTGTGACTAAATTTAGTCATGTGGACAGATGCTTGGTGTGTTCTATAAACTGCATGGAAATTTAGGCTTTTATAAAGTACACCTAAATTTAGGTGTACTTTAAAGAATACATTTAGGCATATTTTGTTTCGTGCCAAATATAGAATCTAGTCCATAATGTCCTTGTCACCCAAGCTCTCATCAAGTAAATGACTGAAGCGTTTCCCCTCCCATCAATGAGTACTCCCCTCTGCATGCTCTCCCACAAACCACTGACCTTTTTTCCAACATTTTGAATCAAAATCCCTTTACGCAAGCCTCGCCCCCACTCCACCTTGAGCCTATTTTTCAGCCTCCATCTTACTCTTCTCTCCCCCCACCCCAACCTGGAGAAAATACAGTAGGAGCGTGGAGGAACCACCTCTAGGCCCAGTGCTAGGTTATGGCTGGCTAGGTAGTAAAGGCTCTTCTGGCCTTCAGATTGTTTTGGTTAAATCTGTTCCGTTAAGCAGAATTCTGTTTTTGAGTTTGGTTTTTTGCATACAATATTTTTGAAGTTTAATGCCCTTGTAACCTCATGACCTTTCTCAAAACAGTTGTTTATACTAGGCTGGGGAGGGGTGGCTTATCACAATCACAACGTCATAGATTATAGTTTATTCAGAATACTTGTATCAAACTGCTCTTTGGAGCAAACTCATAGGATTGCACCGCTTCTATCCAAGGAACACTGGCTCTCTGTTGTGTTTTGTATTCTGTTCAAAATCCTTATTCTTGCCCATCATGCCTTTTATTCTGGTCTTTATACTCTTATACCTCTTCTCACTCTCTCTGGTCTTCTCAGCAGCATTTATGAGTGGTGTAGAAAGAGTAGAAGTAAATCGATTTTTTACTTGTTCCAAAAACACAAAGACTAGGGGACACTGGAGGAAGTTACATGGAAATACTTTTAAAACAAATAGGAAGAAATATTTTTTTCACTCAACATATAGTTAAGCTCTGGAACTCGTTGGCAGAAGATGTGGTAACAGCAATTAGCATATCTGGGTTTAAAAAAGGTTTGGACAAGTTCCTGGTGGAAGAGTTCATAGTCTGCTATTAAGACAGACATGGGAAGCCACTGCTTGCCATGGGATTGGTAGCATGGATTGTTGCTACTATTTGGGCTTCTGCCATGTATTTCGGACCTGAATTGGCCACTGTTGGGAAACAGGATACTGATCTAGATGAACCATTGGTCTGACCCAATGTGGCTATTCTTATGTTCTTATGGTATGTTATTCCATCTCATTTACAGATTCACCTGGATTTTGTTCATCGCTTCTGTTTGCAGATTGTGGGGCCTGTGCTATGGCATGGGCTCCCATTATTTATTCACTCTGAAACTTCTTATAGTAAGTTTAAATCAATATTTAAAAGCCTATTGTTTCATCCCAGCATTTCGTTCAGACTAGCTGTTCTGTTCCTTCATTTCAGGGCTTCTACCTGTACTTGTGGGGATGTCTATTGGCAGTTCCCTTGCCCCAAATTTGCACTAATTTTTTATACCCTATACTTTTCTGTTGTATGTTCCCTCCAATATAGATTTTAAATGCCTCTTTATTTCCTTTATTGATTGTGATTGTATCCTAGGTTACCCGTCGTGCTTTCCCAGTTTAATGTTTATCCCTTTTTTATAATTATAAACCCCTTAGATTTTTTTGCAGACTGCAGCATATCATATACATTTGTTGGTGATGATGGTAAGGAATCATCACTTATGATACAAAAAGATATGGCATACAATACTTGTGATAGGTAGGCCCAGTGGGCAGTCATTGTGTTCGTGTGTGAACAGCAACATTTGTGCCCATAATTATATCCCTTTTCTAGGGCCTTGTTCCTATACAATCACAGGAATACATGGAATGTATAGACTCAGAAATGATTCCACAGCCACACCTCTGAGGCATTTATGGACTGTAGTGAGTTCAAGGTAAAATTCCTGGAGTTAAGGTTCCTTTTAACTTAAGTTGCACATCAGTTGAATTTTAAGGTTATAGTGACTTGCCCAAGATCACCAGTATCTGCAGTGGGATTTGAACCAGGCTTCCTTGGTTCTCACCCCACTGCTCTAATCATTAGGCTGCTACTCCAGTGGTGACACATGGAGCAGTCTCATAGTATTAGCTTATATAATCAATGCTAAATTAAGACCAGTATTAATATACGGAATCCCAGGAGCTTGATTTTTGACTGGCACTCAGTGATAAGAGCTGACATAAGGCACCATTACAAGCTACATCATTGACATTAGTAAATGAGTGAGGTAGGTCAGGAAAAAATCTCATCAACTTGCTAGATAACACAGGAGAAAGTAGAGGCTGACCCAAAGATAAAACCAACACAGAGGATGTTGCTCTGAAGAACTTTATTCAGAGCACCAGTAGAGGGACCCAACACTGACCGTGTTTCAGCGGGCAAACCCTGCCTCAGGGGAGCAAATACCTCTGTATACAAAAGAAGTGTATATTCGCTGGTGCAGAAACATTTGTAAAACGCAAAGAAAGCAAAAGGGAGGCATGAGGTTTCACGTTTGACTACTGCCTCCCTTTTTTCTTCTTTTGTGCTTTACAGGTATTTCTGCACCAGTGACTATACAACTCTTTTGTATATAGAAATATTTGTTGTGACCCCTGAGGCAGGTGGGTTTCCCGCCGAAACAAGTCCAATGTTGGGTCCTTCTACTAGTGATCAGAATAAAGTTCTTCAAAGCAGTGTCCCCTTTGTTGGTTCGTCTTTGGGTCAGCCTCTACTTTTTCCTGTTTGCTGTGTTGGCATCTCTCAGAGTATACTTATGTACTATAAAGTATGGGTATGTGTAATAGGTTCGTATATACAAGTGCATATAGTTGTTCTAAAATAGTGTGCAACCATGATTTCTGTGGACAAGACTATTGTACTAAGAGTTTTTAAGAGCTATATCTCCCCCCACCAATAGTTGCTACTGCCTTTGAGCAGAAGCTCCCAAGTGTAAAATACTAGCACTCATTGATGAATCTTTAAATACAGCAGCAAACATATAGCTTAAGTATGTTACTAGCAAATGGTTGATGCTGTCAGGAATAAATACATTTCTTGCATTTCACAAATAGTAAAATAGGAGGTAAAAATGAACCAACTGCCTTTGATGTTATAGTCACATGAAAGACAAAAGTAATATTTTTTAAATTTTGTTAACCTAGATTTAAATTTTGTGGATTTAGCAGTGGATTTTTCTGTCAGTCTTTCTAGAAGATGAAAAAGGACATTGGTGGTGGCGTTGACAGGAAAATGTTAGCCAAAGAAATCTTTCCAGAAGCAGGTGGGAAAAAGTGAAAAAGATTCAATTTGGGGAGAAATTTAGCTTCTAACGTGTAGTATGTGCCTTAAAATATTGGTCGTGTGTAAAACCAGTGACTAAAGTATGGTATTACCTTGGTTTTTGGCAGTGTGTGTTGATATTGTTTTACTCATCTTAAATTGTTTATCTCGGTCAGAAAGCTGCCAAGTAAAGTAACAGTTTGTGAGAGGAGACATTAGGTCAGTCCTGTTTTGTTTTTTTAAACATCCTCCTTGTGATGTATATTGGTACATAAAATGAAGAAAAAAAAAAAGGTCTACATGCCAGTGCTTTGTATTCATAAATGGGAAGACCAAAAATGTCTTAAATTCCACCTCCAAAAACTGGCATACTTAGGAGCTCTGAAGTCAGGCTTAACAGTATTAAGTTTTTTCTTTACTTAGGATCAGTTAAAATTTAGCTTGTTCTCACCCAGTGAGAAGCATTAACACTGAGTAAATGTAATTAAGAAAGCAGCTCGCCAATAACTGGTAGGTGTGATAAACAATATATTAAACCAGCAACCATAAACATGATGGAGTACTAGATGTCCATGATGGAGTACTAGATGTAATATTTCAAGTGACTGGTCATCTAGCACTCCACCATTGTTATGGTTGCTGGTTTAATACATTGTTTTATCACACCTGCTGGTTATTGATAAGCTGTTTTCTTATTTACGTTGACTTTCTGCTGCACCTGTTTTGCTTTTCTTTTGTAGACATCGCTAATGAGTACAGCAGGATGGTGCTGATATATAATTCAGCAAAAAAGGAGGAAAGAGTAAAGGTAGAACATGCAGAGAAAAAGATTGATGGGACATTGAAGGGTGGAGCATGAAGGGAAGGTGGTACAGAGACATGGAGGAAGAAAAGGTGTGTGTAAAGAGAAGCAGCAGATATATGGAGGAGAGGAGGATTGAGGGAAGAAGGAAAACTGCATGAAGCAAAGTTGAGTCCTGGAGATAGAGCCAGTGCATGAAGGGATATGCATAGGTGAAAGAGAAAAAAAGAGGAGTATGGCTAGAAAAAACAGTGGGAGTGGAGAGAGAAGGCGGCAGCAGAAAGGATATACTACTGAGTGTGATGTTGGGCAGACTGGATCTGCTGTCACTGTTACTAAGGGATTGTTGAGGGGGGGGTGGTGAAGAAAAGGGGAAGAGGTGGATACAGACTGTTTTAAGGCAGTGGAGTAAGAAAAGAAATAAAGAAGTACAAAGGTGCAAAACATGGAAGGGGAAGAAAACAACACAAATAAGGAAATGAAAGTAAAAGCCTGTACAAAGTTAATGAATAAAATTGCAATATATGTGCCACCAACTCTGAAACTATAACTGAATTTTCTGATCTCTGAACTTCAGAGAAAACTGGAATCTTTGCTTAAAGCTCTTCACCATAATTGGCATGTATGCCACTGCTTACCAATTCCCTAAAGCTATTTTGGTAGTTCTAAGCTAAAACAGAAGGGAAACTAGGGAGGCATAAGCAGGGAAATTCTATATATGGTGCTGAAATCTGGGCATGTGTCCAAGTTGCATACACAACTTAGTTGATCAGTGATCCCTTAACTAGCAGTAATTGGCTGCTAACAACTAATTACAGTTAATTGGCATCAGTTAGAATTTGCACACACAGCTTGCTGCGTGCTATTCATAAGAATAGCCATATTGGGTAAGACCTGTGGTCTATCCCAATATCCTGCTTCCAGCAGTGACCAATCCAGCTCACAAGTACCTGACAGAAACCCAGTTGTTAGCAACATTCCATGCTACCAATCCCAGGACAAGCAGTGGCTTACCCCATGTCCATCTTCATAACTGACTATGGACTTTTCCTCCAGGAACTTGTCCAAACCTTTTTAAAACCCAGATATGCTAACAGTTACCACCACATCCTCCGGCAATGAGTTCCAGAGCTTAACTATTCTTTGAGTGAAAAAAATATTTCCTTTTATTTGTTTTAAAAGTATTTCCATGCAATTTCATTGAGTGCCCCCTGGTCCTTGTACTTTTTGAAAGAGTGAAAAATCAGTTTACCTCCACCCGCTTCACACCACTCAGGAGTTCATGAACCTCAATCATATCCTCCCTCAGCTGTCTCTTTTCCAAGCTCAAGAACCCTAACCTCTGTAGCCTTTCCTTATATTGGTTGCTCTTCTTTAAACGTTTTCTAATTCCGCTATATCTTTTTTGAGATACAGCAACCAGAATTGAATGCAGTACTCAATGTGTGTTCGAACCATGGAGCAATACAGAGGCATTTTAATATTCTTGGTCTTATTTTGCATCCTTTTCCTGATAATTCTTAGAATCCTGTTTGCTTTTTTGGCCATTGCCGCACACTGGGCAGAAGATTTCAGTGTATTGTCTACAGTGACACCTAGGTCTTTTTCTTGATTGTTGACTCCTAAAGTAGACCCTAGCATCAGGGAACTATGATTTGGATTATTCTTCCCAATGTGCACCACTTTGCCCACATTAAATTTCATTTGCCATTTGGATGCCCAGTCATTCCAGTTTGCTAAGGTCTTCCTGCAATTTTTTCACAATCCGCATGCGTTTTGACAACTTTGAATAGTTTCATGTCATCTAGAAGGCTTGGTGCCTAACTCTCGTCGTGTATATCTGAAAATGGGGTGTGGCCAAGGGCATGTCAGGTGAAATTACAGAATTTGGCGTAAGCATGTCTAACTCAAGCACTGGCATTTATAACTTGTTTCAGCAGGTGTATGTCCAGTGCCCAAAAGTTAGGCATCGGATCTGTGCCAAAGCGCTGTTATGTATAAAGTGAACACCCTTTATAGGATAGTGCTTGGCGCCAAATTTTTTCAGCACCCTAGTTTCGGCACCATTTATAGAATTTTCTCCTTGTTGTGTTAAACAACTGCTTTGGTAGTTCCCCAGGAAATTAAGGGGCTCTTTTACTAAAACTTAAGGCATGCTAACGAGCGTTAAATAGTAGATGACTGCAGATAAAGACCTTTACAGTCCAACAAGGTAAACTCGTATGAGGTACTTTATAGGTATACCTGACCTTGATTTGTCCTTCCCATTTTCAGGGCATAGGCTGTAGAAATCTGCCCAGCACTAGCTTTGCTTCCCAATTACCGGTGTTGCCACCCAATCTCCGCTAAGCTTCTAGGGATCCATTCCCTCTGAACAGAATTCCTTTGTGTTTACCTCACACACTTTTGAATTTTGTTACCGTTTTCATCTCCACCACTTTCCGCAGGAGGGCATTCCAAGTATCCACTACCCTCTTCGTGAAAAAATACTTTGACATTTTTCCTGTCTGCGCCCCCCCTTCAACCTCAGTTGGTACCCTCTAGTTCTAATGTGCACTAAGTACCACGTAGCCCATAGGTATAAAATGTCTTTAGTAAATCATACAAAATTGAAACTTATTATATTACGCCTATTCAAATAAGTGATCAAGGCGAGTTAAGAGACATTTACTAAAGGTTAGCACATGTTATCTGCAGCAGGATCCTGTGGGCCTCTTTTACAAACTACACTACTGATTCCTGGTGCAGCAATTGAGAGGAAGCCCATTCAATTCCTATGGGCGTTCTCTCATTTGCTGTGCAGGAATCGCTAGCACAACTTTGTAAAAGAAGCCCTATGGCAGATAACATCCACTAATCTTTTTTTTTTTTTTTTTTAAATAGACTCCCTAAAACATTAAAGTACAATAAAAATAAAATATAGAAATTTAAAACATAAGACCCAAATAATGCTAATATACAAGTAACATCAACATAATCACAAATTTCAGCCACGTAAAGACACCAACCATAACAAACCAATTTTTACATCACACCCACAACAACAACAACAACAACAACAACAAAAGAATGAGTATGATGGAGTGTCTGTGTAGTACTGTAACTTAGAAGGCTTGTGTTTAATTACCTTTAACTATAATTCTTTTTTTTTCACAAGTTAACATGGCCATGTTAACTAGGTATATTGGATTTCTTATTTAGAGGACCTTGAAATAAGTCTATCATAAATCTGCAGATAGAGAGAGCATTTTTCCTACATGTTCCCCTCCCCAGCCCTCTGTCCATATATTTTCTTTCCCTCAAAACAATCTTAGCCATCTGGTGTTAAAGTTATGGCATGAAAAATCCTAAATGTAGGTGTAAACTCAATACTTTGTGATTCTAATTAACAGATTTTTTCTAAACTTATGTGATGTTTTAATTTTTTTTTTCTCCTAGGCAAAGTCTATGTTTTAATGTTAGATCATTGTTCTAAAGGCAGTTGGTTTTACTGAAGTTTATAAAAGCATGTCTTAAAAAGTATAGAAACTGAAGAATTAAATGTGAATTTATGATTTGGGTTTTCCTTTTGATCCAGTTTTGCCGTTCCGTAATTGTATGAAAAAACTGCAAACGTACTGTGATTTAGCACTTTCTCCCTCTGAGCCCTGTTCTTTCTACACTGGAGCTCTGAAATCACACTGCTGAGTGAGCTGAGCATACACTCGTGTGCATGAATTTTACTCCTCTCTGTGTCTTTTCTTTTTTCACAGGGTGTCAGAACTGGCTAGAGTGCAGTTATAAGTAGAGGGTCTTTTTACGTGAGTGCTTTAAAAAGAGTCATTAATATTTGTTAAAATATAGATATATAGATATATATATATAGATATGCTTATTTAAAATAAGGTAGCTAAAAGTATTTTGCACAGCATACACATGCCCTCATTTTCTATCACAAATTTAACACTCTTTAATACCGTACCTACATACTTCTACCACTGACTTCACGGACATTGTATTCTGGTTGGTTAACAGAAAACAGAAGAACTTTGAAGTAGGAATTGGTTATTGATTTGAGATAATTTTATAACAGGGCATCTATAATGTACCTATTTTATAAAGGTATGCCCTTATAAAATAGGCTTCAGAGCTATTCTCAGTGGCACACATGCTCTCTGAAGCGGGTGGAAATATGTGCGTGTTCTACACCTGCAGACACGTTTATCACAGCTCTGCCCCAGGGAATGTTTGTTCTGACTGCATAAAGGTGCACCTGACCTTGTAGGAATACATAATTATATTCATATACTCACCTGTGCAATTTTATAATTGTTTTCGTGACATAAAACTTTACGCAGGGAAAATGCTTGCTTTCTAAAGTTACCTCCTTTGGGCAAATGCTGGGTGTTAGACTGGTGTAAGTGCATATCAGCGCAAGTCAGATGACGACAGTGGGAATGGAGAGACTGCAACAGATGGAGAGCCATCTCTATCATTTTTTAAACGGGACACTGTAAAGTAATCTTGTGGTTTCTTTTCGTTTCTTTTTTTTAACATCTTATTTCAAGATAACTGGCCCAAGTGTGACTGTAAAATACAGCATTGCTTACATTGTTTGGAGCTGAAAATAATGTGATTCATCCTTATTGGTAATATCGGGGTGTTCTTCCAGAAGCTAAGCACTGGCCGCCCTCCAACCCCCTATTGGCTGTCTTGTTCAGTTTAGCAGATTTGATGCTGATGGAGAACTTAGGAGGGCCCTTTTAAAAAAGTGTACTAAGCACTTAGGGCCTTATTCTGTAAAGGTTATGCTCGTACAATTGTACTCCTAAAATTTATTCTCCTAAATTTACGCTTCTACATTTATGCTCCTAAACTATGAGCTTAATCTATTTTGGAGCATGGACTAAGCTTGTAATTTAGGAGCATAACCTTTATAGAATAAGGCCCTTAATGTGTGCTGATAACGCACTTATGCTAATGGTTAATGTAGTGGCTTGACAGTTAATGTGTGCTACGTGCATAGCATGGGAATAGGTGGGGCTTGAGTGTGGATTGTGCCTTGCAGTTGATGCATGGTAACTAATTGCACATGGCCTGTTATTGTAACAGAAAATGCAGATCACTTAACATCACCTATTAAGGTAGCGTTAAGTGCATTCATGTTATCTGCAATGTAGTTAATGCACACTCAGTGGTAAGGTGCTGGGCATGTCTCTGCAGTTACTGGAGGAGCTTTGCAGTTATTGCACTGTCATTTTTGTAGCTAATGCACAGTAATTGCAAATTTTTACCGCACTTTAGTAAATGGGGCCCTTAGCGTTTGGGAGGTGACACAAAATTCACAAGAAGATAACCTCTCTTCCCAAACAAATAATACTTCCTTGTTACAATATATAGAGCACTGTGTACCCATGAAGAATATTTTAGCATGTCTAATCTTTTGGCATCAGCTATACCATCTGTCATAACTAATGGCCCAGGTGTGTTGTTTAAAAATTGTTTTTCTGATGTTGAACTGAAAAGATTGGGACAGTCTCTACAGTGTCTATGAATCACTCTTCAGTTCACCAAGTAGCCTTTGCACCAGATCTAGGAGAGAGACGGTCACCCTGATGGCTGGAATAATAGCTGAAAATATATGAGGGGTGAACAGCAGCTCATCCTCTCTGTTAAGTTGAGTTATTGCTATTTGTTCTCTCAAAAGTTGAGGCCTCTATTTATTGACTCTTAGCATGCCCAAATAGCATTATTAACATTCGTTATCTGCCACAAATCCCATTTTGTGCAATAACAATGCTATCATGTACAATGGGTTAGTAAAAGGGGGCCTAAGTATTTTGTTCTTGCTGTTTAAAAGAAAACCAAAAAAAAAAAAGTCATACCTGGGGCAAAACAGAGGAAAATCCTTAGCAAGTAAGGCCTTTTAGTGTGCTTCATTCAAATCTAAGACCCTAGTTTTGATAAGTGAAGGAAGTAAACTGAGGGAAATGTGCAGCCCAAATATTTCAGCTACTTCCCTCATTCAGAAGACTTCATCTTCCAAGTTTGCTGCTCGTTATAGTGTTAACAGGGTGCAAGGTGGTGTGTGTTATGTAATGTAAACAAAGGTTTTCATTAATTGGTGACTATTGTACTGTATAAGAACTTATTAATTGCCTTGTATTGTTTATAATAGACTGTATCATGTACCACCACACCGATTTACATGTTCCAAGTTTTTCGATGATGCATGTTGACAGTTAGATCCAAAAAAGGATACAAAACTGTGGTGCTAATTCTTCCCAATTCCAATGGTGCTTCTGTGGATGCTAACTGCACACATGCTGAACAAAGCTTGAAATTTAAAGTTCTCTCTCACATCATTGTATGTTTGTAATAATAAAGTTTAAAATTTTTGATAAACTTGAATTTGTTTCAAAGACTCATTGACAATCTTAATAAAAAAAAATGTTTTATATGTGTAATTTCTTTTTGGGGCTTGTTAAATTTTTTTTTTCCTTGAAGAAAGCAGCTCTGTTTGTACACAACACCACACTTTTACCATGCTCAGAACTTGAAACACCTGTGTATTCAAAACAGGAGATCTATAATATCTTAGCCTACAGTTCACACCATAATCCTGCATGGCCAAGAATCTGCTGTGAGCTCCATAGGTGTTTAAAATTTCTGTTCTTGAAACTTGCCTACATGATTCAAGTTTAAAATCAAAGATCAGTCTAAAATGAACAATTCAGATGCAAGCATGAAAAAAAGAAAGCTGAAAAAGCAAGGAGTTTGCCATTTCAGTGTGTTCACTCTTTTAGAATCTCAAGTTTTGCTTCAAACGGTTTGCATGATGCATCTAGCTTAGTATATACAGGTTGCATGAAATTTAGACTTGCCTAATGTCTGTCATTATTCACAAGCTGTTTAATAGGTTAAATAAACCCCAAGGAATAATGCAGCAGAATTTGTGGATTTGTGGTTGACTTTATTGTATTTAGAAGGCTCTTAACTTGGAGGGCACGTATAGCCCTAAATGAACTTTGTCATCTAAATCTGATAATTAGTTGAACTTGGGGATGTGAGTTAGGGTGGTTAAGATCTATGAGAGGAGATAAGTAGTATAGTGCAACTGGCTCTCAGACCTGTCCTGGGGACCCCTAACCAGTCAAGCTTTTAGGATATTTGCAAATAAGTATTCATGAGCTAAATTTTCATGTACTGCCCCCCATTGCATTCCCATTTCTCTTCATGCATACTCATTGTGGAAATCCTGAAAACTTGAGTGGCTGGGGGGTCCCTAGGACAGGTTTGGAAACCACTGGTACAGTGCATTCTTGTCTCTAGTGTCTCCAGGTCAAGTTAAAATTAGTGGTAAGGGAGTAGTATGGATTGTGGTCGTTTCCATTGTGACTTCTTCCAGCATTCTAAGCCTTGAAATTAATAGAAGATTTATTTACAAAGTTTCATTTTTTAAACTACCCTGAGCATAAATACGTACCCAGAATCTTACAAAGGAAAGAGTTAACAAGCTGAAGGCAATATGTCATAAATTTAAGGTTACAGATAATATCTTTCCTATCAAGACAGTAGCATTTTCATGCTATAGAAACAAAGTAGCTACTTTTGGGTCTAAATGTTGAAGTCCTTTTAAGGCCTTGCAATCCTAACAAATTGTGAAAACGATTTCATCTGAATTGGGTTTGCAGAAATTGGTAGCAAGATGTGTAAAAGCCAGTCCTGCTTGTTACCAGTGTTAGTATACTCGACAATAATTTCCTCATTTTGGATGTTACTTCAGTTTATCAAAAGCTTGACCAGAACACTGATACCTATTTGTCAGCATGTAGGTCTTAACACTTCTGTGCTTCATAGAGCTAACCTCTGTGTGGTAACATCTTCAGCCTTATTTATTGAGCACTGTCTCAAAAGAAAAACTTTTGAAAAATATCGCTTTGAAACTAAGTGCAGGCTTCAGGCCTTCTAGAAGGTATAAGACAGAATCTTCCCTATTTCCAAGAAAAAAAACTGGGTTCATTTTAAGTTTTATGAACCAGACCCATTGCAAAGGCTTTCAACCATTCAGACTTAACTAAGCTGAGCTTGATAGAAATGCCTGCGCTTATTAGGTTTGATGTAACACTAATTATTGTCAGGCTAAATAGTTTAAGAAAGTAATGCACAGATATTGGTAAATAAAGTGCTGAGTTTCATGGTCATTGGGCGGAGGAAAGGATTATAGGCATATATTCCTTGATGGTAAAAGACTTATTCATGTAGATACGCAGTTCTAGAAGTGTTGTAGACTTTGCAAAGCTATATAGTCAGTAAGTCTTTAGTAGTTTCAAACTTAAATCTGTATAAAACGTTTTCATATATAGTTGCAGTTTTAGTTAGGAGGGTGTTGTATTCTGAAGTCGGAATTTAGTGAAGAGAAGAATATCCAAGCTTTATAAGTAAGGCTGTAATAAAAATAAATACCTTCTGTAGCTCATAGTTCCTGTGTTTAAGCTTCTTGGCCTGATGGATTAAACAAACAAATAAACATGAATGGACAAATAACAAAAATGCAAGTTGACACATGAGCTGCTTTATATATGAAAAAAAATATTCTGGATATATTTTATATCTATTTGAAATGAAGTGAAATTACATATTGTTGTTTGCCACATTGTTTGTTCTAGCTTACAATAAATTTGCTTATTTGTGTAGTCTTAACAGTCTGATGTTTTTTTCATATAAAACTGTATGTGGACTTTGTGGTGGGGAGAGTTTTTTTTTTTTGTGTGTGCTATTTTTTTTTCTTGTTTTCTTAATAGTTGTGTTGGAGTCTTGATGAGAGGGGTCTGTAGTTTCTCGATATGTTGGCTAGTATGACAGATCTCTGCAATCTATGAATTGAAATTAAGAGAATTATCGGAAGCAATTCTATTTGTAGAGGACCTGGAATTAATTTCCAAACTTAATTTTTCTACTCTGGGCCTGCTGAGGATACTGCATCAATAACTGAAAATCTCTCCTACCAAGTGCTGTAAATGGATGTTATGCAACACTCCCACCTAATGGCCAGACATAGGATCCATGTTAGACTCTGGAGGGTGCTGCAGTTTCTGTTGCCTAGCTGAGGAATGGAGCTGCAACAGCTGACCTGAGTTGGTAGCGGGTAGAAAGGGAATATATAACAAAGGGGGGAAATTGCTATATAGTTGGTCTGTGCTGCTGTGAGCTTTCATTGTCAACATAAACTACTTTTGCTTGAGTTGGAGGCTCTGCAAACAAGGTGGAAACTGCAAGGCCAAAAAGCTCTAAATTTCATCTTAAATATAATACTTTTATAAGAAGGTTAGTGCTTTCTAACACAATTAATGCTGGTATGTCATTGCATATGATATGAAAACGATCATGAGACTTCACAATTTGTATGCATAAATATTTTGCCTACAAAACTAAAGCATAGATGGGGTGTTGTACTTCTGGGATGGCTAGGGACAATGTCCATGCCCTTTCTAAAAAGGTTTATCTCTTCCAGGATGTAGGGCAGTGCAGGAGAACATAATAAATGCAGGAGAACATAATAAAAGCATGCTGCATAAGGCAAAGGTCAACTCAGTCTGGGATCCTCTCTCCAACAACAGGCAGGTCACAAGTACCCAGTGGATCCCAGAAAGTTGATCTCCGTCTCATAGCTCATTTCCAGTGATGGACCAATGGCCCTTCCAGGTCTACCTGACTAATCATTTTTATGGACTTTTCCTCCAGAAACCTGTCCAAAGCTCTTTTGAACCCGGCTTTGTTAGTTGCCTTTACTGCATCTTCCGGCTGCAGATTTCACAGCTTAATTATATACTGTATGAAAAATAAAACTTTCTATAATTTGTTTACAGTCAGCTGGTCAGTTTCATGGAGTGTTCTTTTTTTGTTTCAAAGGTTAAATAGCTGTTCCGTAATTAACCATTCCACCCCACTCATGATTTTATAAACTTCTGTCATATCACCCCTGTTGCCTTTTCTCCAAGCTCAAGACCCATTTAGCCTGTCTTCATAAGGGAGGTGTTGCATCCTGTTAATCATTTTTGTTATCCTTTTCTAATTCCACTATATTTATTTATTAGGATTTATTTACTGCCTTTTTGAAGGAATTCACTGAAGGTTGTGTACAGTAAGAATAAATCAAACATGAGCAATAAATAATTACAGCAGTAAAAATACTCAAATAACAGTACAAAGTATTGCATAGTATACTACTTACAATGTCAAAACAATATGTAATAGAACATTTTAATTTACAGTGTAGGTTATGAGCAAAGATAGAACATATAGACAGGTAAAAGAGTAAGAAGAGTTAGAAAATAAGGTGATTAAAGTAAGTTGCTCATGAGGTCAGAGAGATGGTATAGAGAGAGGTTAGAAAGTAAGGTGACTAATTTTAAACTACGCAGAATATCCATCCCCTAGCTACATGAATCAGAATATCTTTTAATCCAACTTGAAGAGGAGAAACCAATGTGCCTTCCCTTGATATACCAAGCACCTTTTAACAACACAGTATCTGTGCAAGAACTTCTATACCTGATTACTCAAGTGACCCTGAATTACCCTAGGCTGGTGATCATGAGAGAGACTTCAATCTACACATTGAAACCCCAGATACCACCACAGCTGCCTTTCTGGATACGATGACAGCACTAGGATTTACACAGGTGATCAACTTTCCAATCCACGAAAAGGTTTACATACTAGACCTGGTATTCTACAAAGGGGTGGATATCCCAGAAATCTGGAATAACTGTCTTGAAATAACACCTCTATCATGGTCAGACCATTTTCTAATTAAATTTTCCCTACGTGACCACCTGAAAGAAATGGCATGTCCCAGAGTTTGGAAGGAGATCAGAGACAAAAAAAAAAAGCTGATCACTAAGAATTTCCTAGAGGCCTTGGATTACCCACATGTGAATTAAATGATGACTACAGTGTCAGAACAAGTTGACATCTGGAATACACACTTAGCCAAGACCTTAGAGAAAACAGCACCACTAAAAAAGTTCTTATGCCCCACTCAAAAACGCTCACCTTGATTTTCTCCAGAACTTCGGATCCTTAAACGCGAAGGATGGAGACTGGAAAGGAGATGACTTAAATCTCGCTTGGATGCAGACAAGCTAAACAGTAGGAAGCACACAGCAAAGTACTGCCAAGCCTTAGCAGCAACCAAAAAACAGTATTTCTCTCAATGCATTTCATAGGCTGCCAATTCAATCAAGCAGTTCAGTATAGTAAACAGCCCACTGCAACCCCCACAACAGAATCAGCCTGCCCAGTTTAAACTGAACTGCAGTGATTTTGCAGCATACTTTGCCAACAAAATTATAATTCTCTGCCAGGATTTACAGGCAATCCCACCCAGTCCCCAACCAGTCAACCAGAGGTGCACAAACTCGCCTGCGCCTGACATAGACAGCTGGGCAACTACCAACAGCATTAAAAAGGGCAGTGGTTTGCTCTTTTCTAATGAAGAACACCCTTGACCCAGTATCCAACATCCTGTTTGTAGGGAAACTCATAGAACAAACAGTCTGTGTTCAACTTAATGATTGGCTAGAAGAGAGAAACTGGCTAGATCTGTCTGGATTCAGCCCCGGTTATGGAACATATCCCTACTAGATGATCTTTACAGAAACCGAGACAAGGGATTTGCCTCAGTGTTAGTACTGCTAGATTTCTCAGCAGCTTTTGACACTGTAGATCATGATATCATGCTAGCACGACTGACAGAAACAGGTATCAATGGAACAGTACTTGCCTGGGTCAGATCCTATCTATCAGACAGGCAACAGTCCATAATGTTTGGCAACAACTCATCACCACCATTGACACTGACCTGCGGGGTACCACAAAGATCGATACTGTCACCTATTCTGTTCAATATCTACCTCAAGCCACTAGCTGAGCTGATCCAGTCAATGAACACTCAGTTCTACATCTATGCAGATGATGTGCAGCTACTCATACCCATTGAGTCTGACTTACCCACAGCCTTGAATAAACTGATTAACTGTCTAACATCAATTCAAGAATGGGCTAAACACAACAAACTTTGCCTGAACCCAAGTAAAACAGAGCTGCACTGGGTACCTAACACAAGTGGCTACATACCTGACATCAAAATCTCTTTTGGGATGTATGAACTCCCCCTCAAATCACAAGTCAGGAACCTTGGAATACAGTTAGACTCAACACTTACTCTGACTCCCTAAATCTAAGCAATCTTCAAGAGCTGCTTCTACTATTTGCAACAGCTACGCTGCCTCTCTCCTTACATCAAGAAGGGAAATCTTATCCCAGTTGTGCATGCCATGATAACATCAAGACTGGGTTACTGCAATGCACTATACAATGGTCTGACTACAAAGGGCCTGCACCAGCTCCAGTTGAGTCAGAATGCAGCAGCAAGACTCATAGAAGGTTGCAAGCGACGTGACCACATCACACCATTTTTGCAAAAACTTCATTGGCTACCAGTACAATACAGAGCTAAATTTAAAACTCTTGTGTCTGATCTGAAAGGAAATGGCCCTGAGTACCTAAAGAATAGGATGATCCTCCACACACCACCAAGGACACCAAGGTCCTTTCAAGGATTATCACTAACCATATCCTCTCCAAAAGACATTACACAATGTGATACCCGCTGTATTTTTAGGGTGTATTTTACCCCTCCCAATATAGTGGTCCACCCACTAATACCTAAGAAGAAATAAATCACCCAAAGCTGCATCAGTTTGCTCTTTATTAGATACCTTATCAAGTATTTGTACAATTAGCAGATCAGTGGTATCTCACTGTGAATACAGAACATTGCTACACAAGAATTACCTCTATATCTGAGACTCCAAAGAATATACAAGCAATGAAATGCTTTTCTTTATTATTCTGCAAATATATGTATAAGGGATGCCAGACTAATTATGAGAAAGCAATTGGATTGCTTGCCAATGCAATTGATTGGTTACTCATATAAGGTACTGGCTGTGACAGTCTCACCCACTTAAAGCAGGAAGTACAATCACTTTTATATGTCCATTTAGGATACAAGTAATCTGACATATTCACACCTTATTGGACATAATATATTGCAGTCACCACCTTAGTGACCATATATGGTACCATTTACTGTACATGCTTGTTTTCTCCAGCATTGAGCAGAAAGCTTAGTCATCTTGTGAGACCACTCAGCTGACCATATCTTCATGGGTGTAACTGATTGTGCCCTGTTGGTAAACCGCACCATCCTGTTTATGAAGTTTTTGCACCCTTGCTCCTTATTTTGCTGCATGGTATGGCCCAATAGCTCAGGAACCTTACTGGAACTTTCAAAGTTCAGATTAGTTATGATAACAATATTCACCACAAGCAAGCCTTCTCCGGAGTAGCCCCCCACACTCTGGAATGCAGTGCCTGAAAGGCTCCACTTATCACAAGACTATCTGTATTTCAGGAAGCAGGTGAAAGCTTGGCTGTTGAACCAGGCCTTTAATAGACACACACACCACCACCACCACGGTGACGTTTATCCACTCCTACCCTAGCTGACATAATCCCATAGCCTCCTCACTGCTGCATCCTGCCACCTTTTGATGTCACTTCCTGCTTTTGAAGGGTGGGATGCAGCAGCGAGGAGGCTCTGGGCTCGGTAGCTAACAACATATGAAAATTGCTACCGTTGTCTGCTGCTCTCTATTGAAATGTGGTGGATGGTATCAAGGTATGGGGTTCTGAGAACTCTAAACCTCCTTTTAAACTGATAAATTATGGCTTATGATGGTGGACATGGAGGTATGCGGAGGGGGGGGGGGGAACATGCCCGCCCACTGAACTGGTCTGCACAAGGCACTGTGATTGCTAAGACCAGCCCTGCTCATTAACATCAATTATCAGTTTGTTATTAAATTAATTTGTGTACAACTGACCCTATTCTGTAACTTGCATGCACAACTTTCCGTACTAAGCGTAAAGTTGGGCATGCCAATTTATGGAATCTGGGGGACTGTGCCTATGCTTCTGCTTTCCTGGCCATTGAGCAAGTAGGGGAGATGGTGCTCCCTCTTAAAACAGAAGTACACTTACCCAGAAAATTGCTGGCATTCTGTAAATTTGTGGGTACCCAGTTACAGAATCGCCCTTCGCAAGTCTTATTGTTTTCATTGCTCTGCTTTTGTATATTTTTATTCACCTGGGGAGGGTCCAGTAAATGGATATTGTTATACAAATCCCTACTAGCCTTTCCAATGATTTTGTCCAGAGGCTGTACAGAGGATATTCAGCCTGCCACCAGAGACCCTTTATACTTGTTCTATGTACATGGGAAGAGAGTAGTGGAAAAGATTTTGAGATTATAGCCAAACACCAAATTTATAGTGTGTATCTACCTCTGGAGTTACCCTCAATTCTGCCAGTTGGAGGGATCAGCTGAACTAGCATCTATCTGTCCTTCCCTCTCTATTTCCCATGCATCTCTCCTCCCTCCAACAATACGTTTCTTCCTTACTCCTCAAGCAACTGCCAGCATCAGCCTCCTTAAAGTCCCTGCATCAGCTGCAATCCCAGCCTATGTCCCTCTGATTAATTCTGGACACAGTGGTGAGAGCTTGTTCCTTCACGCCAGTCTCTCTGCCCTTCTACAGTCTGTGGTGCCACTGGCACTACAGAAATTTTGAAATGTGAGAACAAACTCAATTATTTCTTGAGTGAGTTTTCCTTTTTACATTCTGTTACTGCTGAAATGTGAGAACGGACATTTCCTGTGTTCTTATGAAAAAATGGTGCATGTTCTTGCCTTTCAAAACTGCTACTGCATGGGCTGTAGAGGGACAAAGTGGCTGCAGCATAGAAACAATATCCCATCGCTAAAAAGGGGTAAGCGGTGAGGTCGGTTAGTAGCATCTTTAAACATCAATGCCCTGAGTCAATGCCTTCCTGATTCATCCCTTAAGCTGGCACTGACCAGGGATGGCATGTAATGGAGAAGCAAAAAATAAATAAATAAAAACTAGTTTGGGGGAGGGGGAGGAAGGAACCCAAGATGTTGGATATAAGAACAGTGATCATATATCTCCAGTATTGTTCGATCTACACTGGCTTCCTTTCAAAGTTTGGGTGAAACTCAAGTGGTTATGGAGAGACCCCTAGAGCTGTGCCTTGCTTAGATGGTTTTATTAAAGTATTATGTTGTGACATGTTTCTTCCTCTGCAGTTTCCATAACTAGAGGTGGGCTTGCCTGACCCATGATGTAATGGTGGGAGGAGACCCCCCCCTTTGGAAGTTTAACTAGGACTGGCATAAGACTCTCCCCTGTTATTTTTGTCTTTTGATGCTCCAGCCATTGTACCACAGAGAAGGGAGGAGGAGTCTTTGGCTGGTCAACTCTTATGTCATGATGGTGCACATCTCTCTATATAAAACGCACCTCCAACGTTCTAATGAAGCCTCTGTTAGCCAACATTCTAAAGTGAAGGGGGTGAGATCGCATTGTGTCTGCCCCGCCCACGCGTCAAACGTGATGACGTCGAGGGCGGAGCAATGACACTCAACCAATCGCAACGCTCGGCAGCGAAGCGTCAGGGAAGGAGGCGGCGCTCTCGACGTCTAGCCTTCCCTTCGCTGTGTTCCGCCTTCTTCTGACGTCAAGGATGACGTCAAAAGAAGGCGGAACACAGCGAAGGAAAACCTAGACGTCGGGAGCGCCGCCTCCTTCCCTGACGCTTCGCTGCCACGGAGGTAAATTTAAAAACAAGAAAAAAAAAAAAAACAACCATGTTGGGGGGAGAGAAGAGGGTGGCCACTAAACAACAACAATGGGAGCGGGAGGGCAGGGGAGAAACGACAGCATGGATGCGAAGGGGGGAGGGGGTGGGAGAAGAGGGCGGCCCAGGCTGGGACATGGAAGAGAGAGAAGCATGGATGCAAGGGGGGGGGGTCATGAAAGGGAGACAGGGGACTTGCTGCAAAAGGATGAATGGAGGCAGCAGGGGACAGAGGGGCATGGATTGGGATGGCAGGGCTCAGGAAGAGAGGGCAATTGCTGGAAAGGGATGAATGGAGGGGGCAGGGGACAGAGGAGCATGGATGGGCATGGATTGGGAGGGCAGGACTCAGGGACAGAGGGAAATTGCTGGATAGGGATGAATACAGGGGACAGATGGGCATGGATGGAAATGGATTGCAGGGCAGGCCTCAGGGAGAGAGGGGAAATGCTGGATAGGGAGAAATAGAGGGGCCAGGTGACAGATGAGCATGGATGGGCATGGATTCGAAGGGCAAGACTCAGGGAGACGGGAATTGCTGAATAGGGATGAATGGAGGGGACAGATGGCCATGGATGGATATGGATTGCAGGACAGGCCTCAGGCAGAGAGGGGAAATGCTGGATACGGAAAAATGGAGGGGCCAGGTGACAGATGAGCATGGATGGGCATGTATTGGAAGGGCAGGACTCAGGGAGAGGGGAATTGCTGGATAGGGATGAATGGAGGGCACAGATGGCCATGGATGCATATGGATTGCAGGGCAGGCCTCAGGCAGAGAGGGGAATTGCTGGATAGGGATGAATGGAGGGGCCAGGTGACAGAGGAGCATGGATTGGAAGGGCAGGACTCAGGGAGAGGGGAATTGCTGGATAGGGATGAATGGAGGGGACAGATGGCCATGGATGGATATGGATTGCAGGACAGGCCTCAGGCAGAGAGGGGAAATGCTGGATACGGAAAAATGGAGGGGCCAGGTGACAGATGAGCATGGATGGGCATGGATTGGAAGGGCAGGACTCAGGGAGAGGGGAATTGCTGGATAGGGATGAATGGAGGGTACAGATGGGCATGGATGCATATGGATTGCAGGGCAGGCCTCAGGCAGAGAGGGGAATTGCTGGATAGGGATGAATGGAGGGGCCAGGTGACAGAGGAGCATGGATTGGAAGGGCAGGACTCAGGGAGAGGGGAATTGCTGGATAGGGATGAATGGAGGGGACAGATGGCCATGGATGGATATGGATTGCAGAGCAGGCCTCAGGCAGAGAGGGGAAATGCAGGATAGGGAAAAATGGAGGGGCCAGATGACAAAGGAGCATGGATGGGCATGGATTGGAAGGGCAGGACTCAGGGAGAGGGGAATTGCTGAATAGGGATGAATGGAGGGAACAGATGGCCATGGATGCATATGGATTGCAGGGCAGGCCTCAGGGAGACAGCGAAATTGCTGGATAGGGATGAATGGAGGGGCCAGGTAACAGAGGAGCATGGATTGGACTCACACTTTCACTCTGACTCTCAAACACTCACTCTCACATACACACTCCCAAACATACACACTCCGAGGAAAACCTTGCTAGCGCCCGTTTCATTTGTGTCAGAAACGGGCCTTTTTTACTAGTCCTATATAATAAAAAGCACCTCCAACGTTCTGAAGCTGAGAAAGTGAAGCCTTGAAGCATTCGTGCTCCTGCTGTATTCATCTCCTGAAATGGCGTCACATACTTCAGTGTTTGTAAAGACTACATCACTGGAAGAGAATGCTGCAGAGTTGCCAGGCAATGGAACGCAACATCACACGCATGAGGGTGTCATCGTCCCTCCCTCCCTCCCAGTTCCAGGCCCCCTACCTCCAAATTTTAAAAGTCAACTTCACTTACGAAGTCAGGTTTACGGCGGCCGACAGCAGCAGTGGTAACAGGTGTGCAGGCTCGACCCTTCTCTCTCAGCTATGGTCCCGCCCTTGTGGAAACAGGAAATGAGGGCGGGACCAGAGCTGAGAGAGAGAGAGAAGGGCCAAGCCTGCACGCCTGTTACCGCTGCTGCTGCCGGCCGCCGTAAACCCGACTTCGTAAGTGAAGATGACTTAAAATTTGGAGGTAGGGGGCCTGGAACTGGAAGGAAGGGAGGGACGACGCCACTCGTGTGTGTGACGCGTTCTGAGGGGGGGGGACCTGAAACTCGGTCCCCTGGAACTCGGAGGGAGGCAGGGGACAACCCTGGAATTCAGAAAGAGGGAGTGAGGGAACGACCCTGGAACTCGGCGAGAGGGAGGGGGAGGACGACCCTGGAACTTGGAGGGGGGACGACGACCCTGGAACTTGGAGGGAGAGAGGGGGCCCATGGCACACACTCTCATTCTCACACACACACTGTCTCTCACAGACACACTCGCACCCAGTCTGTCACACACACACACATTCATTCACTCTCTCACACACACACTCAAACATACACACTCCAAGGAAAACCTTGCTAGCGCCCATTTCATTGGTTTCAGAAACGGGCCTTTTTTCCTAGTTTTTCTATATTTCTAGCTGATCCAGCACCCCTAAGGAAGAAGAGGAAGTTGTGGTTGAATAAGACAGAGTACCCTTGCTCATAGAGAAATTAAGAAGAAAGGAAGCATCTCTGATCCACTGAAGAGCAGCAGAAAAAGGAGAGGATACAGTGAATGTCCCCAGGATTTGGTCAAGGATTGCTGGGCAGCAACAAATCACTGCACCTGTGCCCACACCTAAGTTCAAACCAGAATACAAGGTATTCTGGGGGAAAAAAAAGAAACAAAGAGGAGAGGTTCTGCATCTGAAAGGGAGAGTAAAACTGTAGCCTTACTCACTGTAACTGTTTAATATTTTTTCTACACTATTTGATTTTCTCAACACTTGCTCTAAGATTTTCAGTAAATCATCAGTTCAGAACAGTATCTGGCCTGAACTGATTTATTTGAGGAGGGGAAAGGTGTGGACTATGGTACCAGGAGCCTCTCAGTTTTTACTGGTCCTGACGGAAGCCTGCAAAAACCAGTATTACTTCCTAAAGTTGTACCCCCAGTTTGCCAAACAGCAAAATATAGCCACTGTGTGAAGGTCCTCAGACTGGCAGGGGTTAGGCTTGTTGTGTAACCCTGATCTCAGTATATACAGTCCAGGCACCAGCTAGCTCGTCACGGGTCAGCATCCAAGACTAGGGCCATAAAGTTATTTCTATTCCATGATCCAAGACCACACAAACTGAACTGGGTGCAGGCCAAGGCCAGATAAAAATCCAGAAGACCACAGCATATTAAGCTAGGCTTTTAGTCTTTATACTCTGTGCTCTTTTCTCTATTAGTTCAGAAACTAATTAAGTTCCCACTGTCATGCAAAGAGAAGACTTAAGTTCAGAGTTTTATATGAAATAGCCAGAACTTTACTGAAGATTGTTGAAATCCTTTCAAAAGCAAATAGTCAACTTGTAAGCCAGCTTGATATTCAATAACAATAATTCCAGAAGCAAACTCAGGGATATAGTGTATCTTCTCAAATGCAATTTATAATCCTACAGTATGTACATATTTACAGCTCCTCCTGTCCATACCCATCCCTTCTGGGTGTAACAACTTAAGGCTGAGCCTCCAACATGTTTTGTAGCAAGCAGATCTTGTTGGACCAGACCTCCCTTCTGTCCACACTGCACCAAAAGAGTACCTCTCTGGGCTACCACCTTTGGCTCTGAACAGGCTTTTTCCTGCTCCCAGGCTGGGATCCCCTACTTCGCACCTGGAGAACTCCTCCACCTCACAGTTAATGCTGGAATTTGCAGAAACCTAAGTTTCTTGAGCCCATCCAGGACACCCCCCCCCCCCTCTTCACAAGGGTCCCAGCAGGGATAGAGGCAACCAAAGACCTTGCACAAACCCCAACACCTTTTATTAACCTAAACCTCTCCCCTACTGTCATTCAACAACCAGAAACATTTCCCTCTGCAACTTATCCAGGAACCCACCCCCTTTGGCTGGATCCTTTGCCAATGACAACCTCAGAACCCTCCCCTCAGTAACTCTGGAGAGTTCTCTCATGATCTTTAGTAATCCCCAATATAATGGGGGATTACACTTGGTATCTGACATTTTTCAAACACATTACAATACTGGATAATTATATCACCCCATGAGCTAATCCATGCTCTACCATCTAGCCATCAGGAGATCTTGTATGTACCTTCATCAGGAGATACTTGATAGAAAGATGCTCACACATTCACGTGTCTTATCAACAGCAGCACCATGATTGTGAAATTCCCTCCCATTACATTTACAGTAAAATATCTTTTTATCCTACTGTGAAGGGTTGAAAACGTGTTAATATGGTGTTTATGCAATATGTTTTGGAGGGTGTGGTAACCTGACTCGTGGCTGGCTGCAGGACCTCCCAAAGGCAAAGGGCAGTGTAAAATCAAATAAAAAGCTTTCTCCGATGACAAGCACGCCCCTGTACTCAGGAGGGAAATTCTGTTCAAATTTTGCAATACACAGTAGCATAATAATAGCTCAGGAAAACTTTACATCTATATATATATATATACACACATACAAGTAACAAAACCCGTTTCATGAAAAATGAAACGGGCCCTAGGAAGGCTCTTGTCTAAGCTATTTCTTCTCTCTCCCCCTGCCCTCCCCTCCATGTCCAGTGATTTTTCCCTCCTCTCCATGTCCAGCAGTTCTCCTCTGCCCTGCCCTCCCCTCCATGTCCAGCGATTCTCTTCTGCCCTCCCCTCCCATCCCACTTCCAGCAATCTTTCCCTCCCCTCCCATCCATGGCCGGTGAGTCTGTCCTTCCTGCCTTTAAACCATTCATCTTACCTGAGGTCGCAGCGGCGGCAGGCTGGGCTCATGTTGCCTCCAGCCTTCCCTTGCTTTCCCTCTTAGTGTCCCGCCCTCCTCTAATGTCATTTCCTCTTTACGTGAGGGCAGACACTGAGAGGGAAGGGAACACTGGAGGCGAGCTGACATCAGCATGCTGTTACGAACCCAGCCAGCCATCCATCCAGGGAAGCAGAGTTACCAATTATTTATATATATATAATATGGATTATCGAAAAACTGGGACAGATAATGTTACAGTGAAGCAATGAAGTAGATCTTAAGTGCAACCACTTTTAACTGCAACTAGTGAAAAAAGTAATCATGGGTCTGAAAAACCTCCAAAAAAAAAGAGTCCGTCTCCTTAAATGCATTAAAAACCTCTATGTGTGAATACATCAAATAAATCAAAAGCACTGAAGGGGGGGGGGGGGCTTTGGGTGGTCATTCCAGGGGTGAGAGGGGGGTACTTAAAATGGCAGGTTGGGGGAAGGGGAAGAGAAGGAAGGGTTTGCATCAGGGAACAAGTGTGCAGGACCTTAACAAAAAAAAAAAAAAAAGTTTAATCGTTCCCCATCTGAATATCAGCAGGGACCCACATAGGTTTGAGTGGTTAGCTGTGGGGAAATTAGCCCTGGATATTCAGTGACAGTGCCAGCACCGGCACTGAATATCTGGGGCTAATTTTGCCAGTGACAGCATTTAAAAAAAAAACATTGACTGCTGCTGGCTGAATATCAGCCAGAATATTAACAACAACAAAAAATCCTGATTCATCCGATGTTTCAAATTATCATTCCATTTCCAATGTAAGCTATTTATTAAAGCTTGTTTTTCAACTGTTACTACGTTATGCTGACCAAACCCATGTTCTTCTACACCTATGAGAATCTGGTTTTCACCACAGCAGTGGAGTTGAAGTCAGAAACAATTTTGGAGAGAGTTGGAGTTCATAAAATGTACCGACTCCAGCTTCAAAATAAATAAAGCATTACAATATATGGCAAACTTATGATTTTATACTTATATACATATCTTTGTCCTAAATCTAAAATTATATTTATCAGTACTTTAGATCCACAACAAAAAATTAAAACCTAATATCAATAGGAGTCGGAGTCAGAGTTAGACAGTAGAAAAATAGAGGCATCAGAGTTAAAGGTTTGGTATACTGACTCCACAGCCCTGGTTTTCACCCATGCTATTGCACAGAAACATTAATTATAGCTTTACTAACCCCCCTATTTACTAAGCCATGCTAGTGGCTGCTGCACGGCAGTGCCAACATAGCCCATTCAAAGTGAATGGGCTGTGCCAGCATTAGAGCGCAGCTTATTAAACAGGGGGGTGAGTGAATTACACTCAGCTACTGACAATGGGACAATTGCAGTGGTGTGCTGGTAAATTTTTAACAACAGGCTCTCTCCCCGGTCCACCTCAGCGCCCCCCCCCCCGTCCACCTCTGCGCCCCCCCCCCCCCCGTCCACCTCTGCGCCCCCCCAGAATTGCAGAGCTGGCTATAGCGGGGGAGGGGGCAATGCATTACTCTCTCCAGGAAAAAAAATTAAATGATCCCAGGTTCCAATCTAATTCATGTTTAATGTGGGATAAAATGCCATAAATAAGTAAATAAATATAAACTTTTAATGTTGAGCACCTGATTCTCAAAGTGGACATATTCCAAACACTATAATGAAAATAAAATGATTTTTTTCTACCTTTGTTGTCTGGTGACTGTTTTTCTGATCATGCTGGCCCAGTATCCGATTCTGCTGCTATCTGTCCTCTTTCTGTTTCCAGGGCTTCCTTTCCATTTATTTCTTTCCTCCTTTCTTCTTCATTTCTGGTCCTCAGCTTCTGCCTATTTTCTTCATCCATGTGCAGTTTTTCTCCTCTCTTCCTTTTCCCTCATCTCATCTCCTTCCTCACTTTTCTCTCCCCTCCATCCATGTCCAGCATTTCTTCTCTCTCCCCTCCTCTCCCCTGCCCTGCATGCACCCATGTCCAGCGACCCTCCTCTGCCCTGCCCTGCATGCACCCAGATGTCCAGCAGTGACCCTTCTCTCCCCTGCATGCACCCATGTCCATCAGTGACCCTCCTCTCCCCTGCCCTGCATGCACCCAGATGTCCAGCAGTGACCCTTCTCTCCCCTGCATGCACCCATGTCCTGCAGTGACCCTCCTCTCCCCTGCCCTGCATGCACCCATACCCAGCAACCCTCCTCTCCCCTGCCCTCCATCCACCCATGCCCAGCAGCGACTCTCTTTTCCCCCCTGCCACCCCCTCCCGAGTTGTTTTATTAAATTCTTCTTCTCCTCCCTCCCTCTCGATCCGGTCCCTCACCGCGCGCCCGCTTGTTTTTTAAATTCTTCGGTTCCAGCGCCGAGTCGCCGACTGTCTGAGTCCTCACTTGCCGATTTGCGCTTCAAAATGGCCGCCGAGACTTCAGCCAAAGTCTCGCGAGGCCGCCTCTGGAAGTCTCGGCGGCCATTTTTAAAGCGCAAATCGGCAAGGGAGGACTCAGACAGTTGGCGACTCGGCGCTGGAACCGAAGAATTTAAAAAACAAGTGGGAGGTGAGGCGGATCCGAAGGGAGGCAGGAGGGAGGGAGGAGAGCCAGAGCCGGCTCGCTATTTGCAACAACCGGCTCGCAAGCCGGAAGAAAATTTAACAGCCGGCTCTTGCGAGCCGGTGCGAGCCGGCTCCAGCACACCACTGGACAATTGCTTTAGTATTCTCCTTTGATAGCCATGGAAAAGACATGGGTGGGTCAGGGGCATCCCTAGCAGTTATGCATGCATGTAGCTGTTCTCCAAGGACTGCAGGCCAGGTATTCTCACATGTGGGTGATGTCATCTGAGAGAGCCCAGTGCAGATGCACTAGCATATAATGTTTATATATATATATATATATATATATATATATATATACTAGTAAAAAGGCCCGTTTCTGAAGGCAAGGAGACGGGCCCTAGGCAGGCAATTTCTCCCCCCCCCCCCCCCCCCCACGTTACGGCCCGTGGACTCCCTTTCTGTGACCCTGTCGACCCCCCCCCCCCTGCTGGCGAAAAACACCCCCCGCCGCCGTTGTGGACTACCTGTGCTGACCTGTGCTGACGGGGGACCCAAACCCCCGACAGCCGAAGTGCTGTTGTGCCCTTCGTGTTACTTCCTCAATCATCATCTCTGCAAGTTTCGCACGCAGAGGAACTTGCAGAGAAGATGATTGAGGAAGCAACGCGAAGGGCACAACAGCACTTCGGCTGTTGGGGGTTTGGGTCCCCCGTCAGCACAGGTCAGCACAGGTAGTCCACAACGGCGGGGGGGGGGGGCGGTTTTCGGCGGGCTGGGGGGATCGACAGGTTTGCGGAAGGGGGAGGTCGAGGGGGCCGTAGCGTGGGGTGTGACAGCTGATTCCGAGGCAGGGGGAGGAGTAGGGAAATGCGCTGCGCGTGTTTCCCTATTCCTCCCCTTGCCTTGGAATCAGCTGTCGTGACGTCAGTGCGTGTCTGCCTAGCAGACCACCTCCAGGGATCCACGGTCCCAGGCACAGAACGTTGGAGGTGAGAATTATTATATAGGATATATATATATATTGTATATTCCTTCCTCTGCTTGGCCTGCAAGCACTCAGATCTGCTGTCATCAGCGTAAGTTTTGTTTCTCCCTACTGCAGCCTGTATACAGAGTGCATGAGCCTTGATTATCAGTAAGTAGCAAATATTGTTATGCACTTCTGGTAAACCACATGACAAGGAGAAACACATGAGGAACTGAAGCTATGCGGCCCATATACAGCAGACAAAAAATTGATATAACCTTGATGGTGAGTGAGACTGAGGACCTTCCAAAGAAGGAGATGTTCCTTCACAAATTTGTTTTTAGAGCAGAAGAAGCCAGGTGTTTCATGCAACTTGTTTGCTGTTGCTGGGGATCACGTGTATGGGATAAGGAAATGGCCAATGATCACAAAGTGCGCATGTGATTGGAGCAGGAGAGGTTACTAAGAAAACAGGAACAGGAAATTCCCTTATATGAACAATAGAATAGAAGAAATCACATTTAAGAGAAATGAAACTTACAGCAGTATAGAAGTGCAGAATGAGAAAGCCTAGCTGAGCAGCCTTGTAGCTCATAAGCACATAAGCACCGCCATACTGGGAAAGACCAAGGGTCCATCAAGCCCAGCATCCTGTCTCCGACAGCGGCCAATCCAGGCTTCAAAAACCCGACAACCCCCCCCACCCCCCAAAAAAAAAAAAAAAAAAATTAATAATGTTCAATGGACTTTTCCCTCATGAATCTGTCCAAACCTCCTTTAAATTCCATAAGGCCAGCTGCTGTCACTACATTCTCCGGCAACAAGTTCCAGAGTCTAACTACATGCTGAGTAAAGAAAAACTTTCTCCTATTTGTTTTAAATCTAGCATATTCTAGCTTCATCTTGTGTCCCCTGTTTTTGTTGTTGTTTGAAAGTGTAAACAATCGCTTCACATCTGTGCGCTCTACTCCGCTCATCAGGGCTGTGCCTAGGGTCTCTGGTGCCCCCTGCAGACTATCAGTTGCCCCCCCCCCCCCCCCCGGGTGGCACAAGATGCAAAGGAAATAGGAGCTGAAAGATGGAGTGCATCTTTGTGGGATTGCTGAACAAATAGAGGGTTTACAACCACTTAGCTTTTCATGCTTTTATGTTCACGAAATTAGTAATTAAATCTTTGATATCTAACTGGGCACATATATCATTCTCAATAGCAATCATGGCAAGGCTTACAAGCCTTTCTTGCGAAATACTTGATCGCAAATAATCCTATATAATAATTCTCACCTCCAACAGGATGTGCCTGGGACCGTGCCCCCCTCGGAGGTGGTCTGTTAGGCAGGCACGCACTGACATCAGTGACAGCTGATACCAAAGCAAGGGGAGGAGTAGAGAAACACACGGAGCGTGTTTTCCTACTCCTCCCCCTGTGTTACAGCCCACTGCACCCCCCCTTCCGCGACCCAGTCGACCCCCCTTCTCGGCAAAAACCATCCCCCGCCGCCGTCCAGTACCTGTGTTGACGGGAACCCCAACCCCCGTCAGCTGAAGTCCTGTGCTGGCCTTCGCGCCGTTGCTTCTTCAGTGATCTTCGGTTCAAGTTCCTCTGCGTGCGTCTGATGTCAGATGCACACAGAGCAACTTGGACACAAAATCATTGAAGAAGCAACGCCTCGAAGGCCAGCACAGGACTTCGGCTGACGGGGGTTGGGGTCCCCCGTCAGCACAAGTACTGGACGGTGGCGGGGGACGGTTTTCACCGAGAAGGGGGGTTGACTGGGTCGCGAAAAGAGGGGGGGGGGTGAAAATGGAGGGACGGCAGAGTCTGGAACAGCGAGGGAGGGAGGGTGGGGGATGGCCTTGCTAGCGCCCGTTTCCTTCCCTTTTGAAACCGGCATTTTTTTTACTAGTTTTTTAATGATTTTTAACCGTGAAAATGATCGCTCACCACTTGCCACACTGACAGGAATTGTCAGCAATATTCTTAGAAACAAATTGCTATACATTGCAAAATAAAATAGCAGATGTAAATTCTCAAAGTGGACATATTCCAAACACTAAAATGAAAATAAAATGATTTTTCTCTACCTTTGTTGTCTGGTGACTTTCTTTTTCTGGTCATTGATAAGTCTCTGACTCTAAAGTTTAGCAATTTCATTAAAGCAAACTATATTTTCACATATCACAGACTCTTCCCTATCCAAGGAGAATCTTTTATATAAAAACAAACACCAAAAAAAACAATCAGATTTTCACTTACCAGCTCTTCTATACTACGTCAGCTAAACTTCCTCTGAAACTACTGTTGGAACCATCAGCCAATGAAATGGCTTTTAGCTGTAGCTATCTGATTACCTGATAATTATGCAAACATCATTGCAGTCATGCCCTCCTCTCGGTGTACAAGCTCAGAAAAAAAAACAACTTTGAACCACTTACAGAGTTTAACAATTACACTATTTAGTTTTTATTTCTCCCCAGTCTCACTTGCATACCTCCCTCCAAACCTGGCTGTTCTCTTTAATTTGAATGTTGTTCAAGCTCACCCTGAATGAGGAGTGCGTCCCACACCAAAGACATAAATAGCACTGGTTGTTTTCTTTCAAACAACTTCAGCAGAGCCAGCCTGCCTGCCTCAGTGAGCACTGTGGTCGAAGAGGAGAGGGCAGGGGAGAGAGGAGAATCACAGCTTCAGGTAAAACATTTTGCAAGTGAGCTGACCTCAGGAAACAGTAGGCGCCTTCCAGAGGTCGGCGCCCCCCTGCGGTGCTTACCCCGCTTACCGTGTTAGCACGGCCCTGCCGCTCATTATCTTGTAGACTTCTATCATATCACCCCTCAGCCACATTTTCTCCAAGCTGAAGAGCCCTAACCTTCTCAGCCTTTCCTCATAGGGAAGTCATTCCATTCCCTTTATCATTTTCGTCGCCCTTCTCTGCACCTTTTCTAATTCCTTTATATCTTTTTTTGAGATGCAGTGACCAGAATTGGACACAACACTCGAGGTGTGGTCACATCATGGAGCGATACAACAGCATTATAACATCCTCGTGTTTGTTTTCAATCCCTTTCCTAATAATACTCAACATTCTGTGCACTTTCTTAGCCGCCGCAGCACACTGGGCAGATGTTTTTTAACGTCTTAGCAACGATTAATCCCAGATCCCTTTCTAGGTCCGTAACTCCTAACACGGAAACTTGCATGACATAGCTGTAATTCGGGTTCTTCTTACCCACATGCATCACTTTGCAGTTGTCAACATTGAACTTCATCTGTCACTTGCACGCCCAATCCCTCAGTCTCGCGAGGTCCTCCTGTAATCTTTCACACTCCTCCTGCGACTTGACGACCCTGAATAATTTTGTGTCATCTGCGAATTTAATTACCTCACTAGTTACTCCCATCTCTAGGTCATTTATAAATATGTTAAAAAGCAGTGGTCCCAATACAGACCCCTGCGGGACCCCACTAACTACCCTTCTCCACTGAGAATACTGACCATTCAACCCTACTCTTTGCTTCCTATCTTTCAACCAGCTCTTAATCCATAGTAATACCCTACCTCCGATCCCATGACTCTCCAGTTTCCTCAGGAGTCTTTCATGAGGCACTTTGTCAAACGCCTTTTGAAAATCCAAATACACAATATCCACTGGCTCCCCATTGTCCACATATTTGTTCACCCCCTCAAAAAAATGCAGTAGCTTGGTGAGGCAAGACTTCCCTTCACTAAATCCATGCTGACTTTGTCTCATCAGCCCATGTTTTTGTATGTGCTCTGTAATTTTATTCTTGATAATAGCCTCTACCATTTTGCCCAGTACCGACGTCAGACTCACAGGTTTATAATTTCCCGAATCTCCTCTGGAACCTTTTTTAAAAATCAGCGTAACATTGACTACCCTCCAGTCTTCCAGTACCACACTCAATTTTAGGGATAGATTGCATATTACTAACAGTAGCTCTACAAGTTCATTTTTCAGTTCTGTTAATACTCTGGGATGAATACCATCAGGTCCTGGTGATTTACTACTCTTCGGTTTGCAGAACTGGCCCATTACATCCTCCAAGTTTACAGAGAATTTGTTTACTTTCTCCAACTCGCCTGCTTCAAATATGCTTTCCGGCACTGGTGTTCCTCCCAAATCCTCGGTGAAGACCGAAGCAAAGAATTAATTTAATTTCTCCGCTATGGCTCGGTCATCCCTGATCGCTCCTTTAACACCATTTTCATCCAGCGGCCCAACTGATTCTTTAGCCGGCTTCCAGCTTTTAATGTATCTAAAAAATTTTTTACTATGTATTTTCGCTTCTAACGCAAACTTTTTTTCAAAGTCCTTTTTTGCCCTCCTTATCTCCGCTTTGCATTTGGCTTGGCATTCCTTATGTTTTATCTTGTTACTTTCAATCGGTTCTCTTCTCCACTTTCTGAATGATTGTTTTTTGGTTCTAATGACTTTCTTTACCTTACTGTTTAGCAACGCCGGCTGTCGTTTGGTCTTTTTTCCCCTTTTTCTAATACGCGGAATATATTTGTCCTGTACCTCCAGGATGGTGTTTTTAAACAGCATCCATGCCTGATGCAAGTTTTTTACCCTGCGAGCTGCACCTTTCAGTCTTTTTTTCACCATTTTTCTCATACCTATACCCAAAGACGCAAAGAAAAGTGCCAGTGAAATAACCAACTACAGGCCAGTAGCATCCATTCCCCTAATAATCAAACTGACGGAAGGGATGGTGACCAAACAACTTACAGACTATCTAACAATACTCCATGACTCCCAGTCAGGATTTCGGTCTAACCACAGTACTGAAACAGTACTAGTTACACTCATAACTACATTTAAACAAATGATTGCAACTGGAAAGAACATACTACTTCTACAATTTGACATGTCAAGCGCTTTCGACATGGTTGATCATGGAATACTACTACATATCCTTGAGTACTTCGGAATTGGAGGTAACGTTCTCAACTGGTTCAAAGGATTCCTAACCACACGATCATACCAAGTGATATCAAACTCGACTAATTCAGATACATGGATACCTGAATGCGGAGTTCCACAGGGACCCCCCCCTCTCGCCGACTCTATTCAACGTAATGATGATACCCTTGGCCAAACTATTATCAAACCAAAACCTCAACCCATACATATACGCAGACGACGTAATGATCTACATCCCATTTAAACAAGATCTACAGGAAATCTCCAATGAAATCAACCAAAGTCTCCATATCATGCACTCATGGGCGGATGCATTTCAGCTGAAACTTAATGCAGAAAAAACCCAATGCCTAATACTCACCTCACAACATAACACGAACAAATTTACCACCATCAACACACCAAATCTGAACCTTCCAATTTCAGACACCCTAAAAATTCTTGCAGTTACCATTGATCGACACCTAACACTTGAGAGCCACGCGAAAAACACAGCCAAGAAGATGTTTCACTCAATGTGGAAATTAAAAAGAGTAAGACCTTTCTTCCCAAGGACCGTTTTCCGTAACCTAGTACAATCAATGGTGCTCAGTCATCTAGACTACTGCAACACACTTTACGCCGGCTGTAAAGAGCAAATAATCAAGAAACTTCAGACAGCCCAGAACACTGCAGCCAGACTCATATTTGGTAAAACAAAATATGAAAGTGCTAAATCCCTACGAGAAAAGCTACACTGGCTCCCACTCAAAGAGCGCATCACATTCAAAATATGCTCCCTAGTTCACAAAATCATTCACGGAGATGCACCAGCCTACATGTCAGACCTGATAGACTTAGCACCCAGGAATGCTAATCATCCCGCACATTCCTTAATCTGCCCTTCCCCAACTGCAAAGGTCTAAAATACAAACTAATGCATGCATCAAACTTTACCTACTTGAGTACACAGTTATGGAACGCATTGCCGCGCAACTTAAAAACAATCTACGAACTAACTAACTTCCGCAAACTACTGAAGACCCATCTCTTTAATAAGGTATACCACAAAGATTAACAAATATGAACTCCACAACTCCTCCACATACATTCAGAACTGGCTTACAATACCTGCTTGTTATATTACTAACATGTTTTTTCATTATCATGCTACCTAAGATCCTTCTGTTACACTAAATGTATATTTTCTAATTATATTTCCACCATTCATGATGTATTGTAAGCCACATTGAGCCTGCAAAGAGGTGGGAAAATGTGGGATACAAATGCAACAAATAAAAAATAAAATTTTGTCGTAATCACCTTTTCTAAAGTTAAACGCTAGTGTATTTGATTTCCTAAGTTCACTTACTTCAATGCCAATATCAAAACTGATCATATTATGATCACTGTTATCAAGCGGCCCTCGCACCGTTCCCCCCCGCACCAGATCATGAGCTCCAGTAATGACTAAATCTAGTATTTTTCCTTCCCTTGTGGGCTCCTGAACTAGCTGTTCCATGAAGCTGTCCTTGATTTCATCAAGAAATTTCACCTCCCTAGCATGTACCGATGTTACATTAACCCAGTCTATATGTGGATAATTGAAATCAAATACTGCAAAAACTGAAAAACAGCCAAACCCAATCTCAAAGGGTCAAATGTAGTGAATATACACTAATAAATGACAAATGGGAAATACCCTTAGAAACCAAGGTCACTGCCAAGGTCTGACCATCAAGACACTGATATCTATATAAGATTTGTGTGCCTGTGATCTTATCTCTTTCATGGGATATATTTTCCCATATCTTGTCAATAGAATTGATTAACAATGAAACCATTACTTCAAAACATTACTGAGCACAAAAAAACTCCAAGCAGCAGCATTACTTAAATAAACAAACTTAGCTGTCTCATTGCTGGCTGAATGCCCCACACATACCCTCCCTACCTCGGACAGTTTGAAAATACTCGGTGTCACACTCGATCGCAACCTTACCCTCGCGAGCCAAGTAAACTTTGTAACAAAGAAAATGTTCTATTCAATGTGGAAGCTCAAATGATTAAAACCTTTCTTCCCAAGAGCAACTTTTTGATACCTAATACAATCAATGGTCCTAAGCCATGCAGATTATTGCAACGGAATCTACGCAGGCAGCAAAGAACAACTCATAAAAAAACTCCAGACCGCCCAAAATACAGCAGCCAGGCTGATATTCAGCAAAACACGCTTCGAAAGTGGCAAACCCCTCCGAGAAAAGTTGCATTGGCTCCCAATCAAAGAATGGATCATCTTCAAAATCTGCACCTTAGTCCACAAAATCATGTACGGCATTGTCCCAGGATACATGACGGATCTTATAGACTTACCAATAAGAAACAAAGTCAGATCGTCAAGATCCTACCTAAGCCTACACTACCCAAATTGCAAAGGACTGAAATACAAAACAACTTACGCAGCCGGCTTCTCCTACATAAGCGCACAACTATGGAATGGGCTCCCAAAAACTGTGAAAACAATCAACGGCCACTTGAACTTCAGGAAATCACTAAAAACCTACCTATTCAAAAAGGCCTACCCCAACGACCCCACGTAACCCTCTTCACCTACCAACACAGCATGACTATGATCGAACAGGACATCACGCAATCTTCATCCATTCCGACCCTCCACTTATACCTCATATGATCACTATACAACTTTGTATTTGTTATCCACCAACTGGGCAAACGCCTTTGAAGGTACTATGTAAGCCACATTGAGCCTGCAAATAGATGGGAAAATGTGGGGTACAAATGTAACAAATAAAATAAATAAACTAAGATACTAGATTCAAACAAATCTAGGATGTAACAAAGATAATTCAAATATCAATTACTAAACCACAATTTCACAACTAACATAAACAAAGATGACATCCTAATTGTAACTACTATATCTCACTTCTTTGTGCATATTTATGAAACGGCCAAGTTTTTAATCCTATTTAAAACTAGCAAAGCTAAATGTGTGCCTTAATATAGGTGGGAAAAAATTCCATAAACTAGCTGCCTGGTACACAAAGAAGTAAACAAGTTATTTGAAGTAATCCCTCAAGGGCTAGGAAAAGAAAATGAAAATAAACTTTTATTGTAATATTGTCCTAATATCAAAAAACATACAAGAGAGATCATATATCTCAGTCTGTTTATCAGGTTGTTGTCCTTTCCTGCTAGGTATGCGGCTCACATTACCATCCTGAGAAGGAGGACCCACTGCCACAAACCTATCGCAATTTGACACAAGGGGTAGGAACTATACCCCCCTGCTTGTTCACATAGTACTTTGCAACCTGATGGTCAGTTTGGATGAGAATAATTTGTTTTTGTATCTGATCTCTGGAAGCATTTAGAGTATTCCAAATGGCCCTCAGCTTGAGAAAATTGATATGGAGATCTGTATCCTGATCAAATCATACCCATCGACATGAGCTCCCCATCCCAGGTTGGATGCATCTGTTGTCAACACCTTCTGAAGAGGCAGAATTTGGAATGGTAGCCCCACAGATAAATTCAACCAAATTGTCAACCAAAGAAGGGAGTGACCTAGCTCTGGAGAGACCCCGCTAGATTCCCAGTTGCCTGAGACCACTGGGAAGCTAGGATCCACTGGGCCTCTCTCAAATGGAGATGAGCCATGGGAGTCTAACATGTGGTCTAACAATCTGAACATCTGTCAAGTTGTGATCTGCTTGCTGCTTCAGACTTGGAAGGTAATTGCTACCAAGGCATCCGCTCTTACTTGGGGCAGAAAAGTTTGATCGTGCATTGTATTGAGCAGAGCTCCTATGTACTCTAATTGCTGTACTGGAAGAAGGTGGGACTTAGGGTAATTTATGACAAACCCCAGTAGCTTCAGCACCTGAATAGTGACCAGCCAATTGTCCAAGTTGAGAAAACACACAAACTCCCAGTCTGCATAGCAATGCTGCAACTACTGTTAGACATTTGGGGTTAGATGCTATATATCACATCTAAAAAAACGGCACAAAAAATACACTTAGGTGTATTCTGTAAACCGCGTCTAAATGTAGGCGCGTTTTATAAAATATGCCTAAATCGAGTAAAAGTATGTGAGACTACAACTGGGCCTGTTTGTCCTCGGAGAATATAGAATGCTAGCATTTTTGGGCCTTACATCCTACAGATAAGCATTAGCACTTACATCAGCCTTTGACATGGAATTTTATCAGGTACTTGTGACCTGAATTGGCCACATTTGGAAGCAGGATAATAGACTACATGGACCATTGGAATGACCCAGTATGACTAATCTTATGCTCATTTAATTTTTTTACTTTGATGTTTTATTGACATTTTAAAGAAGTACATGAATTAAAAAAAATAAACATCATTGTAATACTATATTTCAAACCTAGTTCACTAATTCAAATAAAAAAAGTAAAGAATAGTGGTGTAGCTAGGGTATTTGACACCCGGGGCTGGTCATTTTTTAACACCCCCCTCCAAAATCCAGTACTAGGCATACCGAGAATACAAAACACTCAGAACCTATATAGCAATTCTACCATACCATAAGCAGTCATTTCTACCAGTCACACAAGGGTGTACCTAGGTAAAGGAAGCATCTTAAACACTGCAGTGAGCACTAGAACATCAATTCACCTATTGTAAAATGAAGATCATTGATCCTGCACAGTCAGTGCCAACTGAAAGCCATGTCTTTTTCACAGACACAGATACACCCTAATCCACTATAGAATAAGTAACCATAAACTTTCTATTTAGACAAAAATTAAACTGAACCACCAAGAAGCCAGATTATGTATACAATGCAACACCACAGAAACAGAAAATGTCCCCTAGTACTGTGCAAAATATAAAGATAGCAGATGTAAATTTCACCACTTTACAAATTAACAAATAGAAATAAATCAAATATAGAAAATAAAAATACCATTTTATTGGACAAATACATTTAGCTTTCAGAGGCCAAAACCTCCTTCCTCAGTATACTGTTGTTAAAGTATCCTATCCTGACCTGAGGAGGGGGTTTTGTTCTCCAAAAATTAGTCAAAATGTATTAGTCCAATTAAAGATTACCTTATTTCCATGTTCTATTTATAAACATTTATTAACACAGCTACAATACTACTTTATCCTAAAGCAAAAAAAGAAAAAAAAATATTTACAGTTTGTCTCAGGTTTCTGCTTTCCTCATCTTCTTTTCACTCTCTCTCTTCCATCCAGCATCTGCCTTCTCTCTCTTCTTGCTTCTCTAGAACCAAGACTACCGCTACCTAGACAAAATAGCTAGCACCCACTAAAACATACATGAATGTGTTTACTTTTATTTCTTTTTTTACAAAGTTTTTTTCCAAAAAAATGTTTTTGTATAAGAGTACCCTCAATAAATTCCACTGTTTACAGGCAATTAGATTTCTATTGCCCAGTGGCATAGCACTTCTTTCATCGGGCTACTCTTTTTTTCTTTTTTGTGTGCGTGCTATATTATAGTGATACAACTACAAAGTTTTAAATGGATTGAACTAGCCTAATCGATCGAACGATTGTAAACATAAACTTATCTTTATCGTTTTGTCGGCGTTCTCACTGAGTCCTAGCTTCGCTGACTCAAGGAACAGGAACAACTGTAAATCTCCAACTGCCTTCCCCTGAAAGCGCCCGACACTGCGGGTTTCAAATGTCTTTCCTCAGGGACTTGGGTTAAAGCCATTTTCTCTTAATGAAACAAGCTGTTCTCTTTCTTCCTGCCATCCAGTGTCTGCCTTCTCTCAATCCTTTCCCCTGCCATCCAGTGTCTGCCCTCTCTCTCCTGTCCCCTCCATTCACCATCTGTCCTCTCTCTCCTTCTGTCCCTTCCAACCACTATCTGCTCTCTCTCTTCCTTCCATCTAGTGTCTGCCCTCTCTCTGCCCCTTCCATCCACCATCTGCCCGTGTCTGCCCTCTCTCTCTCTCCCCCTTCCAACCACTGTCTGCTTTCTCTCTCCCTTTCATCCATTGTCTGCCCTTTCTCTCTGCCCCTTCCATCCACCATCTGCCCTCCCTCTCCAATCCATCCAGGGTCTGCCCTCCCTCTCTCTCCCTTCCATCCAGGATCTCTCCTCTTTCTCTCTCTGCCTCCTTTTTTCAGTCCCCAATTCCAGCCCCATTATCCCACCAGTCCCCTGTTCCAGCCTCAGCCCACTTCTCCCACCTGCCCCCCTTTTCAGCCCCCAGTTCCAGCCCCATTATCCCACCTGCCCCTAGTTCCAGCCCCAGCCCACTTCTCCCACCTGCCCACCTTTTCAGCCCCCAGTTCCGGCCCATTATTCCACCAGTCCCCAGTTTCAGCCCCAGCCCTTTTCTCCCACCAGTCCCTGAGCTTCAGCCTGTCACCTTCTCCCTGTCCCCTTTTCAGCCCCCAGTTCCAGAACTAGCCCCCTTATCCCACCTAGCCTCCTTTTCAGCCCCCAGTTCCAGTCCCCTTCATCCACCTGCCTTGCATTATGGCCCCTCCTTTTCAGCCCCATTCTTTCATCTGCCCCCTCTTGAAATGGACTCTCAACTAACGACACCTGGTCTATGCTGTGGAGAAGCCAAAACACAGACTCATTTTTTTTGTAGTCATCTTTGCTGTATCCTGAGTGTCTTTATCCCTGTCAAGTTTTGGTTCTTCTGTACTTTTTGTCAACCATCAGTCTTCCTCCATCCACTGTGAGGAGAAGAAGTGCTGCTTCATGGCTCCCTTGTTGTGTCTGATGCGGTTTGTTTTTTTCAACAGCTTTTTTGTGCCTTTCCTCTAATGTTTTTTTTACCTCATCCCCTTATGGTTTTAGTTTCTTTTATCCCCACTTTTAAGTTTCCTTTATTTTCCTTTTTTTTTCGTTTCGTTCTGAGTAGGCCCTCTTAGGCCTGAGCTCCACTCGGCCTTGCTTTCTTCTTTTTCTTGGTGATTTGCCCCTTTTTAAGGTCAACATCGAATTGTATGATTTGGCCATGACTTTTCCTTTCCTTGTCATCAAAGCTTCAAGTGCTCTGCCCAGTACAATTGGACAATCTCTGGAAAGGATGCCCATTCTTGGTGTCTCCAGTGTTTGGGGCCTGATCATACCCCTTCCAGCTGTATTCTTTCCTTTCATAAGTAGAAGAGGACTTAGCTTTCCATAGAGGCTCAGAGAGAGAAACGTTTTGAAGCCTGGTCTGAATCCTTGACGTTGGCATCAGTATGAACATCGAACCTTGCACCGGCTTCAGGTGTATCAGTCCCTATGGCTGCTAGGCCCATGTTAGACACTGGAAGTGGGCATGCATCAAGCAGGTATCCACCTGCCTCAACACTGGCTGCTGTGCAGGACTCGCAGGACCAGTCAGCATTGAACCCAACACTGAGGAGACGTGCGGATTTGACGTAGTCCTCTTCTGCACCAAGAAGTACAAGAAACATCAGCATTGATCCCTCTCAATGCATGATGCCGAGAGCACCGGGGCACTGAGGAATCCAGTCCCTGAGAAGCGTTGGTACCAGGAGGGGCCCTCTCCCACCATCAAGAAGGTGCCGATACATGGGTTTCCATGCAGGCAGGACCAGGCATCCGCACTGACCCCAACAGTTCAGCAGGCTGTCTGGCCCAACACCCCAGCCTTTCCCAGTGGTGGCTCTCGATGAGCACATCTGGGCCATGCTTCATGAATATTTTGCGGGTTTCCTTCAGCAGAGTGAATTGGCATCTGGAGTGCCTTTACTTCCGAGATTTTGTCAGGGAAATGACAGCTGCCGTTCCATTTCATTTGGAGATGGAAGACATGCCAAGGGCTGAGATGTTCAAGGTCCTGGACTATGACTTTCCTCCTAGAGAGGCAGTTATAATCCCGCTTCACTGGATCCTGTTTAAAATTTGTGATGCTACCTTTATAGGAAGTTAAATATATTCCATCTCTTCCTCTGTGCTTTTGGCATCTAGTACACCTTCCTCGTAGCCTTGAACCTCATCTGTTCTGGGATACTCCTTGACCTCCATGGGCTTGCTCATTCCTCTCCCCTCTTCTGCTTCAATGTGAGTCTTTATACCCTCCTGCTCCAAAGCCTCTCCCCCACTGGGCAGTACCACCATGGTTTTTCTGTACTGTTCCACCCCCTTCTGTCATCCCTTCCTCCTCCTGGCATAAGTAAGTCCCAGTGCACTCTGTTGGGGAACCCTTCATTTCACTGAATTTTCCACGCTGACCTTTTTCCTTTGAAATAAGAGGGAAAGGGAGTGGGCCTAGTAAGATTTCTCCTTATGCTCCAGTTTCCCTCTTATAATTACGCACCAATAACTTTATCCCTACAAGGTATGGCTCACTCCTCTCGTAAATCTACATGGAGATTTAATACTTCGTTGTTAGATAACCCTGATTTCCACATTATCATTGCCAAAGCCATTACTGAATACTTTCCATTGAACATGCTAAATGAACATAACTGGATCACTATTTGGGACGCCTTCAAGCCTTACATCAGGGGAGTGATTATCTCCTACTCTGCTTCGCTAACAAAAAAAATTTAACAAAGAAATCACCTGTTATGAGAACATCATCCAAACATTAGAGTCTACTCACCAAACCCAGCAGACATGAACACACTACTTAAACTAAAGCTAGATTCATATACAACTCTTTCCTAAGTAGGAAAGCCAGCAAATTTTTATGCAATCTGCTCAGTATTTCTCAGAAAACAATAGGAGCAGGCGCTTACTAGCTAACTATCTGAAATCCAGGTGAGAAAGGAACAACATTCATGCCATCTTAGACAACAATAAATGCCTACTATCTAATAATAATGATATCACTGAATGTTTTCAATCCTTCTATACTACTTTGCAGTGCTTTTTTGGTAGAAAAAAAAGGTGCCGGTACTCATTATGGGCGAGGTCACCACATATGGCCCCACCCCTATTATAGCCACACCCACATTAGCCACACCCCTTATACCAGCCATGGCGCATATAAACAGACATCATTGAAAATATTATGCTAATATAGGAGAAAAATATAACATGATTTTTTTTCATTATACATAATTTCTGTAAGCTGTTATAGCTCCCTCTCTATCTGTCCTCTTAACTCCGTTTCCAGGGCTTCCTTTCCATTTATTTCTTTACTTTCCTCCTTTCTTCTTCATTTCTTGCCCTACATCCATAAGTAAGAGCTGGGTCCTCCTCCGTGGAATTGACTGGAGGAGGTATAACGTGGATCCAGCTTTTGCCTATTTTCTCTATCCATGTGCAGTTTTTCTCCTCTCTTCCCTTTCCCTCATCTCCATCCATGTGCATCCATTCCCCCAGACCAATGGAAGACAATTTGGCCTGCTGCCCTTAGATCTACAAAATCGGCATCCATCACCCGATCCATTTATGTCTGTGCTCACAGAGCCTTATGGATACCCTCTAAACTAGCCAAAATTGCCAAATCTGTTGACAATAAATGTTGGACCTGCAAATCTGCAACAGGTGATCTGAAACATTTATTATTTGATTGTATCTATCTGAAAAACTACTGGGATGCAATTTGGAAAACTATTCGTCTGATCCTATCTATCTCAGGTTCGATAAGCTACAATATTTTGCTGCTAGGTCCAAATATACTTTCTTCACCCTTAGATGAATATGAGGGGACATTGCTTCGTATATTGCTTCACTTAGCTATCAAATTAATACTTCAACATTGGATGGACTTCTCCAAATTGGATTACATACAATGGTGGAACATCCTTTGTTTATTCACTGAATATGAACATGTTGCAGCTGAAAAAAGTTGATCACTAGGATCTTATGACAAAGTATGGGCCCCTTTACATGACTACACTAAGCTTCCGTAATTTGCTTTCCTCTTCGTCAATATTGTTAACACTCAATACCATTGCACTGTTTATGACTGTGTTCCACTAGAATTTTTATTAGGATGCAGATACTCACGTGCTATATTGTTCTTGTTACTAATGTTCTTTTGTCGAATTGTTATGTTCTGTTTCATTTACCTCACCCTACCCTACCCCATCCAACCCTATTTACCCCCATGATTTACCCATCCCCTACCTCTTTCCATATTGGTTCTCGTTTATTCTGACTTATCTGCTACAATGATATTGTTATTCTTTATTTCATGTATTTTTATTTATACATTTATTGAAATAAATAAAAAAATTACTGAACAAAAATAAAAGAGAAACAATGATTCGCCTGAATTTTTTCTTTCACTTTTTTAAGAATTAGTAGAAATTGATCCAATTCCAGTTTTAATTGCAGGCGATTTTAACACTCCTCTTGATATTTGGATGCATCACCAATCTTCATCTAGAATCTCTCCTTTCAAAGCTTCCTCTGCTTTAAATTCTTTAATAACACAGTATCATATTCTTGACCCCTAGAGAATGCAGCATCCTGATGCAAAGAGTTTACTTACTATTCTGCCTCATCAGACTTTTTCCAGAATTAATTTCTTGCTTCTCAGTCCCTTCTCGCACAAATTATTGATACAAAAATATCCCCTTCCTCCTATCAGACCATGCACCCATCTCTCTAACACTACAAATGAAGTCCATACTTCCTATTCATGAGTTTGTTTAATGAGGAAGAAGCATATTATTCTTATGTTCTTATAACTGCTCGCATCTAAAGTTAGGCACTTAAATGCATACTTACACTAATATTCTGTAATGGCTATTGTACATGCAGTTGTCTGTCACGGTTGTGCCCATGTTTCGTGCTCTCCTTCTTCTCACCACCTGGTGGCCAGACCTGGTGGCTGCTATGGACTGTCTGGTTACTGTCACCCGTTCCAGGTTTCAGGCTGGTCCGGTCTGGATCTTCCAGACTGCCAGACTTGCTCTTTTTGTTTGAACCTGCACAGCACCCGTAGTTGCTTGATGATTGCTGCAGTGAGCCTCAGCTGCTGCTGGGCTTATTAGCCATTTTGAAACTCTCTGCTCTGCCTTTGCATCACCTAAGGCCCTGAGGTTTGTCGGTGTGCTGTGTGCATGTCTGCCTGATCTGGTTTTACTGTATTGACTCTTGTTTGATTTCTAGTAAGTCTGTGTGTAGTTTAGTTTAGGGCTATTGTTTGTTTCTTAGTCTTGTTCCTGGTTTGCAGTTCTTTATGTAGTTCTTAGGTTCTGTGTTGTCTGTATTCAGTGGCTGCTTGCAGCTTCTAGTGCTGGCCCTTGTCTGTCCATATTTGTTTCCTGTGTTAGTGGCTGCTTGCAGCTTTCAGTCTCTGTCCCCTAGCTTGTCCACTCCCTGCCTTGTGTTGTATTGTCTGTCTGTGAGTCCTAGCCCAGTTTCCTGCCTTTTTGCCCTTGTTCATTCCTTTCCCCTCTGACCCTCAGTCTCTGTGCTGCCTAGCTGATATCCAGTCCCGGCCCTGTCCAGTAAGTCCTGCCGGCCGCCTAGAGCCAGGGGCTCAACTCCTGGGGAAGGGCGGCTAAGTGCAGGTGAAGTCTCACTGTTTGTCAGAGTTCTGCCTTGCCTCTGGTGTGGGGTGGTTTTGCCTGCCACTGCCGCTCCTCGGCAGTGGTCCAAGGGCTCACAACCTAGTTGCAGCTTTGAAAACGTGACATTGTCATTATAGACTCTGCGCTTAGCATGCTATATCCCAGCACTTAACTTTAGGTGTTCTTTCTTGAGTGGCCTAATGGTTAGTGCAGCAGGCTTTGATCCTGGCAACCTGGGTTCAATTCCTACTGCAGCTCCTTGTGACCTTGGGCAAGTTACCTAACCTTCCATTGCCCCAGGTACAAAAACTTAGATTGTGAGCCCTCTAGAGACAGAAAAAGTACCTGCATATACTATGTACAGCACTGCGTACATTCAGTAGTGCTATAGAAATGAGTAGTAGTAGTGTGCCTGCCTAGTTTGGGGGCAAGAGGTAGGGCTGTTGTTTAATATCTTCATTAATCCACTCACCTTCCTTGTACAAGATCATGGTGTCAATGTTTTTTATTATGTGGACAATATACTTCTTGTTGATTACATTAACCCCCTCTGCTTTGATCTTTCATGAATGCAAGCATGTCTTGACACGGTTGCAGATTGGCTTTCAGTTAACTGTCTTGTTCTTAATTCTTCGGCTAGCTGTTCAATAGGTCCATCTCTCCATCGTTAGCAACTCTGCTTGGCAATGCACTCATAACTATATTACAGGAATTTAAGTATTTGGGAGTAATAGTGGACCAGCACCTTTCTTTTAATAGTCAGATTGCAACGTTAGTAAAGAAATGTTTCTGGGCTCTGAGGCAGTTTTGTCGCATTCAGACCTATCTTGATTTGATCTCCTATAGAACTTTGCTGTACACATTAATTGCTTCATGCCTAGATTATGTATCTATTTATTTAATTTGTTTACATTTGTATCCTGCTTTGACCAAAGCGGGTAACAATCAAACACACATAATAAAACAAAATCATAGCAAATCAGACAAACAACATAAATAAACTGGCTCTAGCTCTAACGTAGCTTCTAGCAAAATCTCCAACAGAATATCCAGCTTCTAACATAAATTCCAACACAATACACTTCATTCCTCCAGAAAAGCTCTGACAAAACAATATCATTTACACAAGTTTTACACATTATCTTCTTCAATGTCTCCAAACTATGCAAAATGTGAGACTCCTCTGTTATGCGAAGAAATGGAATTGGGTTACTTCTCCAATAAGCAACAGCAATGGCTCCTTATATATTAGTGCATTTAGTACAAAATTTGTCATTTTCACACATAAGGCCCTTTATTCAGGCACTCCCTCATACCTTGAATCCTTGATACACTTTCATACTCATGCAAGAGCCCTTCGCTCATTAATGACGGTCCTCTCTACATTCCTGCATGCCTTACTTCCACCAGAATGCTCTTCTTTGGAATTCTCTGCCTTTGATGTTATGTACTGAGCTGTCTTTTCTGAATTTTAGGGTGGCACTTAAAACATTTTTATTTACAAAGGCCTATGATGGGCAGTGAGATTGAGATACCATGGAGCCCAAGGGTAGACTGGTATTTTTCTACTTCTACTTTGCTTTTTGCATTTCTCTTTTCTTGATTGAAATGCGTGCCTTTCTTTCGTATTGATTTGTCATGTACATCACTTTGTTATTTATTAAGGAAAGGTGGTATCAAAAGTCAAACCATATATTGGTGGTGGGGAATGAAGGCCAAATCAGCACAAAACCTGACATATTTGAGGACACTGCCCCTCACACACCATCCAAACTACACCACTGATCATAAGTAAATGAACAGTGTAAAACAACACAACCTGAACTATTAACAGGCAAACCTGCTATATAAAAACACTAATTGGTTCTTCTAATCATGTTGAGATTGCACATTTCCTAGTTTCTGTGGCCTATTTCTGGAAGCCTCATTATTCCCAACAAATTGAATTCATGTTTTATAAAGCTATTATTGTATAACAACTTATGGATACTTTTAAATGAGAGCCCCTTCATAAGAGATTGGCAACATATAAGTGGGACGGGGCAGAATTTCTGTAACATTAAAATGAAAGCACTAATGAAAGCAGGAAGTAGTATTGCACAATAAATAAGCACAATTATACATTAAATAAATCAGCCATTTGAAAGTACAATTAAAAAAAAATTATATATATATATATATAATTAATTGTACTTTCAAATGAACAAGCATTCTGATATCCATGGCCCTTTCTTCTCACATCCCTAGAAGACAGTTCTGGAAATGTCGAGCATGGGACTATATTCAGTGTATGTTCAGAGACAGCTTAATTGTGTCCCCCAAGCATATTCTTACCCCGTGGGGGCAACTGTACAGAATAATTACCCCACTGGCTTTGATCATCATGATTTTATATTCACAATGCTAATTACTAAGGTTGTTGTTCATTGAGCCAGACAGCTGATGGTAGAGATCAAATTACTGTCTCCTGAAATCCATTAGGTTAGAAATAAGCATCTTGTTTTTCTTCATATCATTGTTTTTGGCTACCCATACCCTTCCACAGCTCTGTTCCCCCCTCCTCCAGCCCCGAACAGCAAATCCATTGGGGATGATGCTGAATGACACTACTGATTAAAATTTCTGAAACTTTTAAGCTGAATACAGGGCAGATCATGCTACTACTCTCACACTTTGTCCACGTGCTTTTGTTAGTGTCATTTAACTACTTAGGTTAACAAAAATAAACAAGCAAACATTTTGCTTTGCTTTTATCTTGATAGGTCATTACTTTGTATCATTATCTAGCTGTGGGGGTGTTTGCTGTTACCACGGTACTTCTGTAAGGTATATAGGCAGTTATCTTCCTCAAGAACCAAGTGTGTCTTATATACATAGTACAACAATTGAGGAAATGATGTGCCTCTGTTGTCTCTGGGGCCAATGAAGTAACATGTACTAGGCTTTGTGCACAGCATAGCTCACTTTTGCACATAATTTTGTGCTTTACCATGGACACACTAAGTTAAAGCAAGTTTTGCACAAGATAACCATGTGCAAAGACTCTTGCCAGGGCTGTACCTAGTAATGTGTGGCTGGTGTGGACGCGTAGAGCACAAAGGAGGTTGGGGCACCAAAGTTGTACCCCAGTTCATTGACCTCCCTTGCAAATGTGCCGCAAGTGGACGGAGTGGGAATGTTGGGATCATTTATGGATGTGTCGCACAGGGTGCATTTGCAGCTTGCGATGCTCCTGACTCATGCAGACATCAGTACACAGCTCATTTAAAGCCCACGGTAATAAGCTATATATGGGTGCATGGTTAAAGCCTATTAGCTATTAAATGTACAGAATACCCAAAGGCTGAATGCAGGGTTTTCTAACACTGGGGCTTAAATACAAGTCATCCTATCTGAATGCTATTACTATTCCATATACCTCTACAATGTCTCTAAGATTCTTACAGGATCATAGAATGGCTTTGCCCCATTTTTCCAGAGCACATTGGGAGCTTGGGAGAGAACCTTTTTTGGCTTGCATCTACCTTATGGAACGGTCTTTCGAAAATGATTTCTGCTGAATTAAATTTCAAAAGGTTTAAAACTTTTTAAAAACTTATTTTTAAAGCAATATTATGATGCCCAATTTTTTGGGTGGGGAGGGGTGCATTTGTATAGAATAACTTATTAGTTGATATAAAGGCTCATTTTCAAAGCACAAAGACTTACAAAGTTACATATGTTACTGTGTAACTTTGTAAGTCTAGCCGGCCAATTTTTAAACCATTTAACTGGCCAAAATAGCGGGAATATCTTTGGCTGATTTAACCTTAGCCAGCCAGCGCTGAATATTGGCCAGTTAAATTAAACCAACCAAAAAACACCTGGATATTCAATGCCAGTTACCAGAAATGGTCCGGCATTGAATATCCAGGCTCAGTGCTGACCACAGGAGGCAGCCTGGCTACCTCTCGCGGTCTGAATATCGTCCTTTATGTACTTTGAAAATGAACACTGGATGGTTTGTATGTATTCCTTTCAATGAATGTTGTAGATTTGTTTGTCTATTTATATGGAGTTTCTTTCATATTTTATTTTATTTTGTATTGTAAAACGTTTTACTCTAATAAAGTTAAGCAGTATGTCAAGCCTTTTTTAATAAGCATAAACATAAAAAAGGTGTGCAGTCTGCACTAGTGAGGATGTCATGACTGTTTTTTCTCTTTACTGTGAGCATAGCGGACCTGCAACATTTTTTCTGGCTTTGTTGAAGGGGGTGGGTCAAAAAAGAATGGCAGGGATGAGAAGCTGAGGAGGGAGGTATGCTTGGAAAAGAGTAAAGTTGGTTGAATTTCTCTAAATCGCTTCAAGTCTTTGTATGTCTATAGCAAGATTCTGCCTCCAAATTTAAACACATTACTCCAAATGGGGCCTCACCTTGTACAGGGGTATTTATACCTCCTTTCTTCTGCTTATTATCTCTCTGTCTATTCAACCTATGGCCACTGCCTTGTCACACTGTTTTGTCAAATTGAGATCCTCAGACACTATCATCCCAAGGTCCCTCTCGGTCTGTACATATCAACCTCTCGCTCCCTTGCACATGCAGCTCCTTTGGATTTCTACTCCCAAATGTATCATTCTGCACTTCTGTGCATTAAATTTTAACTGTCAAACATAAGACCATTCTTCTAAGTTTTGTAGATTACTTCTCATATCATCCATTCCTTCTGAGGACTTCACCCTGTTGCAAATCTTCATGTTGTCCAAAGAAAGGCAAACGTTTCCTTCTAACCCTTCAGCAAAGTTGCTCACAAATATGTTGAATAGAACCAGCCCCAAAACTGATCCTTAAAGCACTCCACTACTCACCTTTCTGTCCTCTGAGTGAATTTAATTTACCACCACCCTCTGTCTCTGTCAGTCAACCAATTTCTAATCCACCACTTTGGATCCTACCTTCATCCCACTCTGTTTATTCATGAGCCTCCTATAAGGAACCACATCAAAAGCTTTGCTGAAATCCAAGTAGACTACAAGCAGCGCATGCCCCGATCCAGTTCTCTGGTCATGCAGTCAAAAATAAATCAATCAGATTTATTTGGCATTATTTTTCTTTGGTAAGACCATGTTGCCTTGTATCTTGCCCATTTTATTCCAGGAAGTTCAGTATCCTTTTCTTCAGCAGTGCCTCCATCACTTTTCCAACCATTGAAGCAGAGTTGGACTGACAGTGATCTGGGCCCCTTATCGCCTATCAAAAGTGGTTAAACTAAATGGAGGCTAGGGGAGAGTGGACCTCCTACTGCTGTGGGCCCTTGGGCACTGCCCTATTGTCTCAATGGTCAATCCGCCACTGCACTGAAGTGAACCTTACTGGCCTATAGTTTCCCATTTCTCTGTCACCATTTTTTTGAAGAGGAGTCACTTCTGGTCTTCTGCAATCCTGTGGAACCTCTCCTGTCTCCAAGGATTTAATAAATAAATCTTTAAGAGGATCAGCCAGAACCTCTCTGAGCTCCTTCAATATCCTGGGATAGGTTTCTTCTGTCCCCATGGCTTTGTCCACTTTTTGATTTTCAAGTTGTTCATAAACCCCTTTTTTCCATGGGAACTCATTCTCATATATATTTGTTTAGTTGACCGAGGTGCCTATCCAGGATTTTCTTTTGTGAATATAGTTTGCAGCATGTTCACTTTTCCCTCATTGCTCTCCACATAGCAACAAGTAGGTTTTAGATATATAGGAGGATAGGATAATACATGGAGAAACACAAGGTTAAGCTATAATGACAGCCTACATCTCTCGTTAGCAGGAAAGAAGATTTTTGGTCAGAAATTCATTCAATATATTTCCAAACATTTTAACTAGAGGGTGGGGGTGACAAACAGAAGAAGGTGAGTTCGAGAAGTCACCTCCAGCAAAAACAAAAGTTGGATAACACTGAGAGAAACAATAAAATAAACCATCTTAGCAAATGGGGAGACTAGACAAAAAGCTATGCAAAAAATGAGAGTCAATAAAATATAGCTGCATAGCAATGAGCATGAATGCTCGCAGTCTAAGCAACAAAGTGCAAGATATGCAAGTCCTGATGTTAGAGGCAGACTTAGATTTTGTTGCTATTACAGAGTCATGGTTTGATTCCCATGAATGGGATGCAACCATATCGGACTATAATCTTTTTTAGGAAGGATGGAGCTGACCAGAAAGGTGGAGGAATAGCACTGCATGTGGAAAAACAACATAAAAGCAACTGAAATTGAGGGCAACTGGGGAAAAGAGGAAGTGATATGGATCATCTTGGAGACAGAAGATGGAACCTCTGTTCATACGGGTATTGTCTAGAGACCACTGACACAAACAGAAAATCTGGACAAAGATGTAGTTACAGATATTCATAGGCTAGAAGTGAAAATTGAGTTGCTGTTGCTAGGAGATGTCAACCTGCTGGATGCAGATTGGAATGTTCCATAGGTGGAATCGGAAAGAAGTAGAGAGATAATGGATGACTTACAAAGTGTTCTACTCAGGCAAATGACAACAGAACCCACCAGAGAAAGGCTGTTGCTGGATCTCACACTCACAAATATGGAAAATGTGTCTAATGTTCGGGGGGGGGGGGGGGGGTAACGGGAGACCCCCCCCCCAGGCAGTAGTGATCATTACACCAAGTTCTCAATGCTTTTGAGTGGAGGAGTGGCCTAGTGGTTAGGGTGGTGGACTTTGATCCTGGGGAACTGAGGAACTGAGTTCGATTCCCACTTCAGGCACAGGCAGCTCCTTGTGACTCTGGGCAAGTCACTTAACCCTCCATTGCCCCATGTAAGCCGCATTGAGCCTGCCATGAGTGGGAAAGCGCGGGGTACAAATGTAACAAAAAAAAAAAATACTGCTTGAGTCACAGTCAGGATTCCACTCCCTCCATAGTACTGAAACCGTGCTTGTTACTCTCCTGGTCAAATTCAAGCAGGAAATAGCTACAGGTAAAAGCATACTTCTCCTCCAATTCAACATACTCTTCAACATAATGATGATCCCACTGGCAAAGTCCCTATCCCATCAAGGCCTCAACCCGTTCATCTATGCAGATGATGTCACAATTTACATTCCCTTCAAACACAATTTGACAGAAATCACCAATGAAATCAAGCTTGGTTTGAACACCATGGACTCATGGGCAAATTTATTCCAACTGAAACTGAATACCGAAAAAACTCACTGCCTCATTCTCCCATCACCACACAATAAGTACAAACCCACAACCATAAACACCTCAGACCACACCCTCCCTATCTCAGACAGCCTAAAAATACTCAGCGTCTAAATCGACTGCAACCTCACTCTTGAGAGCCAAGTAAACTCCATAACAAAGAAAATGTTCTACTCACTGTGGAAACTTAAACATATAAAACCTTTCTTCCGAAGGGAAATATTTCGCAATCTAATACAATCAATGGTACTAAGCCATGCAGACTATTGTAATGGAATCTACACGGGATGTAAGGACCAACTCATAAAGAAACTCCAGACCGCCCAAAACACAGCAGCCAGGCTGATATTTGGCAAAACACGATTCGAAAGTGCCAAACCCCTCCGAGAAAAAAATGCATTGGCTCCCAATCAAAGAACGTATCACCTTCAAAATATGCACCCTGGTCCACAAAATTATCTATGGTGAAGTCCCAGGCTACATGACAGACTTCATAGATCTACCAACCAGAAACAGATCCGGATGATCACGATCATACCTAAACCTTCACTACGCAAACTGCAAAGGACTCAAATACAAAGCAACCTATGCATCCAGCTTCTCCTATATAAGCACACAACTATGGAATGCACTGCCAAAAGCCGTGAAAACAATACATGACCATTTAAATTTCAGGAAATCACCGAAAACCAACCTGTTCAAAAAGGCATACTCTACTGACCCAAATTAAATGCCTAAACTCTGCAACACAGCAAAACCAAAGATCGTATTGAACACTAGAACCTTCCTCTTTTCAACCCCATAAAAACTGAAACAAACTTACCTTATTCTACCACTTCATCACCTTGTATCTGTCTCCCTACTGGACTTGGCGAACGCCTTCACGGTATTATGTAAGCCACATTGAGCCTGCAAATATGTGGGAAAATGTGGGATACAAATGTAATAACAATAATAATATGGTTCATTATAGGAGCTAAAGAGGAGTGTTTACACACAATACTCAATGAGTTTATCTTGTTGGGCAGCCTGGATGGACCGTACAGGTCTTTATCTGCCATCATTTACTATGTTACTATGTAAAGTCCTGCATTTCAACATGCTGACTTTAATAAAATGAGGGAGTACCTGAGGAAAGAGCTAGCAGGATGGGAGACTATGAGAAAAGTGGAAATTCAGTGGTCAAGCTGAAGAGAACTATACAAATGGTAATGGATCTTTATGTAAGGAAAGTAAACAAAAGCGAGAAAAAGGAAACCTATATGGTTCACCAAACAAGTGTCTAAAGGAAAAAAGATAAAATAGGTGGTGTTTATGAAGTACAGAAGAATGCAGAAAGAATAACATAGAAAAGGATACCACATAAAACTGAAAGAAGTGAAGAGAGAAATATGGCTGAAAAAAGCACAGGCAGCAGAAAAAAATATCTAGAGACAAATATATATATTGGGGAAAGGAGGAAGGCTAGAAATGGAACTGTGAGACTGGAAGTGGCTGAGAACTGATACATGGAGAGTGATGAGGAAAAGGCGAACATACTAAACAAAGAATATCCTGGAGAAGGACCTCTGTCGGCTGACAAAGGCATATATGAGAGTGGAGTAGATATTGCACTGGTCACAGAAAAATATGTTTATGAACAACTAAAAAAACTGAAAGTGGATAAAGCCATAGGGCAGGATGAGCCTCACCCAAGGATATTGAAGGAGCTCAAGCAGGTTCTAGTGGGCCCTCTTAAAGATTCATATAATAGATCCTTGGAGACAGGGGAGATTCCACAGGATTGGAGAAGGGTAGATGTGGTCCCTTTCCACAAAAATAATTACAAAGAAGAAGTGGGAAACTACAAGCCAGTAAACCTCACTTCGGTAATAAGAAAAGTGATGGAGGCACTGTTGAAGGAAAGGATAGTTAAATTTCTGAAATTCAATGGCTTACATGATCCGAGGCAACATGGTTTTACCCAAGGAAAATCATGTCAAACAAATTTGACTTTTTTGACTGGGTGACCAGAGAACTGGATTGAGAGCACATGCTAGATGTGGTCTATTTTGACTTCAGCAAGGACATTGGTACGATTCCTCATATAAGGCTTGCAAGCAAATTGAACAGGCTGAAGTTATGACCTCAAGTGGTGAAATGTATTAGAATCTGGTTGACTGACAGACATCAGAGGGTGGTAGTGAATGGAATTCACTCGGAGGAAAGAAGGGTGAGTAGCGGAGTGCACCAAGGATCAGTTTTGGGGCTGATTCTATTCAATATATTTGTGAGTGACACTGCTGCAGAGAAAACTAGACTTTTTGTACTTGACATAAAGATTTAGTATATAAGTACATAAGTATTGCCATACTGGGAAAGACCAAAGCTCCATCAAGCCCAGCATCCTGTTTCCAACAGTGGCCAATCCAGGTAACAAATACCTGGCAAGATCCCAAAAAAGTACAAAACATTCTATACTGCTTATCCCAGAAACAGTGGATTTTCCTCAATTCCATTTAATAATGGTCTATGGACTTTTCCTTTAGGAAGCCGTCCAAACCTTTTTAAAACTCCGCTAAGCTAACCGCCTTTACCACATTTTCTGGCAACAAATACCAGAGTTTAATTACACGTTGAATGAAGAAAGATTTTCTCCAATTCGTTTTAAATTTACTACATTGTAGCTTCATTGCATGCCCCCTAGTCCTAGTATTTTTGGAAAGCGTAAACAGATGCTTCACATCTACCCATTCAACTCCACTCATTTTATAGACCTCTATCATATCTCCCCTCAGCTACCTTTTTTCCAAGCTGAAGAGCCCTAGCCACTTTAACCTTTCCTCATAGGGAAGTCGTCCCACTCACTTTATCATTCTTGTCGCCCTTCTCTGTACCTTTTCTAATTCCACTATATCTTTTTTGAGGTGCGGAGACCAGAATTGAACACAATATTCGAGGTGCGGTCGCACCATGGAGCGATGCAATATAGTGCTTAGCCCGGAAGGAGTGGACAACATGAGAAGTGATCTATAAAGATTAGAAGAATGGTTTAATGCTTGGCAGTTAAAATGTAATGCAAAGAAGTGTACAGTGATGCACATGGGGTGTAGAAACCCAAGAGAGTTGTATTTGCTAGGGTGTGAGAGGCTGATAAGCACAGACCAGAAAAGGGACCTTGGAATGATAGTGTTGGAGGATCTTAAGGCAACACAACAATGTGACAAGGCAGTGGCCATAGCCAGAAGGATGCTAGGCTGCATAGAGAAAGGCATATCCAGTAGAAGAAAGGAGGTGTTAATACCTCTGTAGAAGACATTGGTGAGGCCCCATTTGGAGTACTGTGTTCAGTTTTGGAGGCTGTATCTCACAAAGGGCATCACAAAACTTGAGACAGCTCAGAGGAAGGCGACTAAAATGATATGGTGCTTGTGTCAAAAGACATACGAGAAGAGACTTGAAGACCTTAATATGTAAACCCTAGAGGTATACCCTAGAGGAAAGGAGGGGTAGGGAGGATAAGATGTAGACTATATGTTTAAATATTTTAAAAGGTATTGATATGGAAACTAAACTTTTTCAGAGATGGGAAAGTGGTAGAACTAGAGGTCATGAGTTGAGGTTGCAGGGTGGGAGACAGGAGCAATGTCAGGAAATATTTTTTTCACAGAAAGGGTGGTAGAAGTTTAGAATGCCCTGCTGCAGGAGGTTGTGAAGATGAAAACAGTGATGGAATTCAAGATTATGTGGGATAAACCCCAAGGATCACTATTTAGAAAAAGGATGGAATCCAATTAAAGTTCAACTTAAATGATCTCATGGCTGGAGTGAGCTTTGACGGCAGCTTACAGATCAGGATCAAGGCTGAAGTGGGCTTCGATGGCAACTCGAGTAGTTGGGAAGTAGCCGGGCAGACGTCTACAGATTGTGCCCCAAAATCTGCAAGGAGAGATAGAGATTAAATATACCAGTATTTAATCATAATGAAGTGGAACCTGTGCAGAGTGCCAGATTAAATTCTGACCACTTTGTTAAGCAGACTGGATGGACCATGCAGGTCTTTATCTACTGGCATTTCTTATGTTACTGTGTTGGCAGTTCTCAGCATCTTTCAGTCTTACAATTCAAATGTTTAGCTTTCCTCCTTTCTCCAATATGCCTAAAAAGTTGTGGCATATCTTTACATCTCTAGCCATTTTTTCTTTTGCTTGTGCTTTTGCTTCTTTGATTTTTATCCTGCATTCTTTGCTGTGTTCCTCTTCTTGTGCTTTTCTGTATTTCATGAATGCTACTTCTTTTGCCTTTATTTTTCAGTCACTTGTTAGGATAACCATATTTATTTTTCCTCTTGCTGTTGTTTGCTTTTCTTACATAAAGATCTATTGCCACTTTTTTTTAAAGTTTATTGTCAAAGACAAGAACACTTCATATACAATGGAACATAACAGAGCAGTCAGCAACAAAAACAACCTCTGCTTAACACAGCTAGATTTATTTTTTTCTATTATTTCTCCCCCCCCCCCCACACACACACCTTCTCACTAGACAAAATCAATCCACAGAGAATGTGGGGTTCCTTACAACCCCTCCCCTGGCATCAATTACAAAAGACTTCAAAGCAAAAAATAAAATAAAATGAAATAAAACCTCTCCCTCCTTCTTCCACCCCAATCCTAGTGACCTATTGCCGGGTTGTTGTTTTTTTTTAAATAGGTTTAGCACAGCTAAAAACTACACTTGCTCAGGAAACTTATATAGGACTGAAAAACAGAAAAAAAGAAAAGAAGAAAAAGTAAAAGAACAAATTTCAATTTATATCTGAAGCCAGTAACATTAGACCACTATCAGGCTCATTTTTGAAAGAGAAGGACACCCATCTTCCGACACAAATCGGGAGATGGGCGTCCTTCTCTCAAGGTTGCCCAAATTGGCATAATCGAAAGCCAATTTTGGGCGTCCTCAACTGCTTTCCGTCGTGGGGACAACCAAAATTCACGGGGGCATGTCGGTACCGTACCAAAGGCGGGACTGGGACATGATTTAGAGATGGGCGTCCTCGGCCAATAATGGAAAAAAGAAGGGCGTCCCTGACGAGCCTTTGGTCAACTTTACTTGGTCCATTTTTTTTCACGACCAAACATTGAAAAGGTGCCCGAACTGACCAGATGACCACTGGAGGGAATCGGGGATGACCTCCCCTTACTCCCCCAGTGGTCACCAACCCCCTCCCACCCCCCCAAAATTAAAAAACATTTTTCCAGCCTCTATGCCAGCCTCAAATGTCATACCCAGCTCCATCACAGTAGTATGCAGGTCCCTGGAGCAATTTATAGTGGGTGCAGTGCACTTCAGGCAGGCGGACCCAGGCCCACCCCCCCCCACCCCCACCTCTTACACTTGTGGTGGTAAATGTTGAGCCCTCCAAAACCCACTGTACCCACATGTAGGTGTCCTCCTTCACACCAGGGCTATGGTAGTGGTGTACAGTTGTGGAGAGTGGGTTTTTTTGGGAGGGGGTTCAGGGGCTCACTCAGCACTGAAGGTAGGGGAGCTATGCAGCTGGGAACAATTTCTGAAGTCCACTGCAGTGCCCCCTAGGGTGCCTGGTTGGTGTCCTGGCTTGTGAGTGGGGCCAGTGCACTATGAATACTGGCTCCTCCCACGACCAAATAGCTTGGATTTGGTCGTTTTTGAGATGGGCATCCTTGGTTTCAATTATCGCCGAAAACCGGGGATGACCATTTCAAAAACGACTTAAAGACGACCATCTCTAAGGTTGACCTAAATTTCATGATTTGGGCGTCTCCAACCGTATTATCGAAACAAAAGATGGATGCCCAACTTGTTTTGACAATACGGGTTGCCCTGCCCCTTTTCGGCGCCGTCCTGCGAGGACACCCTCATGACAACTTGGGCGCCCCGTTTGATTATGCCCCTCAATGTCATCCAAGGGCAGACCTAGAAATATTGGAGATATCTAACAAGAAAATGAAGTAAACAAAACATAGCAGGAACAGGCATTACTGGAACCCTCCCGATTAACCATCAACACTTCAGCCACTGAGTACGCTGGTAAAACAGACAATTTTTTTAAGTCAGTAAAAGAATGTAGCTGTTCTGGCTCAAAGAACATATATCTTGATCCTAGGTAATTTATCAAACATTTACGAGGGTAACACAAGAAAAAAGTAGCTTCAAGTTCCAATACTTTTTGGCGTATGGAAAGAAATAACTTTATCCTTTCCTGGGTTGGATGTGGCACATCTGGGTAAATCCATGGTCTCTGTCCCAGAAATAAAGTAGCCACCTTCCTAGAGAAAAGGCACGTAACACTGTTCAGATTTTGTTTGAACACAAAACTAAATAGGAGAGTAGATTTTTCCTGTACTTCTTCCATGGAGGTTTCCAATATTATGGAAATATCAAGACCATAGTTTCCCCTCTCTTGAGTTGGTCCTTTATGTGGGAGGAAATAAACTTTATTAAAAGGACTTCCGATGGGGCCCGGCTGTTGACCAAGATGGCCGCAACTCTGAGCTCCCAACTACTTCCTCTATAAATCTCCCCCAAGATAATATAAAAACAACAGCATACCTCCTCAGTATGTGATAACCATCTCAGGAAGATTTGGAGACAGAAATCCAGTGCTGAATGAGATGCCTTAACCGTTTCTCACCGCAGGCTTGCAGCACTGCCAATGGGTAAAATCTTTCTGCCCACCAGAGCGAAACTAACTGCTGCCGGGTGTTACCTTGTGGGGAAGGCCCCGAAACTCTGTCCATGTGATACAGCGTCTAAGTAAAGGAGCATGAAAGTCTGTTTTTTTAGAATTTTGGTTTGTGCCAGTTGGGGATAAAAATGTTTGAAGGCTCCCTGCAACTATTACTCACTCCCAGGTTGCACAAGGCCACTCAGGTAAGGTTTGAGGCAACTGTACATGTTGTCACCAGATCCCCCTTCCAGTAGTGGGTCTGGGCTGCTCCTGCTTAGCTCATGTCCTCCGGGATACACACCTCCAAGAGGGGGGGGGGGGGGGAGGGGGAGAGAGAGGGGGGGGGGAAGAGAGAGAGAGAGAGAGAGAGAGAGAGAGAAAGACTCCTCCAGCCTTGCCCCGGAGGGCCCTCCAACACAAGACAGTATTTACATGCTTGCATTTTCCAGGGTATAAGGAGATTTATTGGAGTCCCAAAACACAAAAGTTCACACATGCACCGGTTCAATAGCTTCAATATAAAGAAAACCCAAAAAGAAACGATAAGTTGTACCAGTCCCTCCTGAGGAAGTTTATCTTCAGGTGTGTTCAAAATTCAAAACCTTCAGTCCTTCACAATTCAAACATGACATCAGTCCCCACCTTCCCTTATTGCTTCTCCCCTCGTACTGCTCTGAGCCGTTCCCACATGCTCTTCCAAGGGCCTTTGAGTTGAGAAAAAAAGGCAGCTTGCAATTTACCTCCTCTTGGTGTTCGGGCTAGAGCTGAAGTGTCCAAAAGTTCCCCACTGCTCTCTCCTCCCCTACTGTCAGGCACCCACTCCATAAAATCCTCCCCTCCAGATTCTACCAGCTGACTCCCCTCCTCCTGATTAGTATCCATTAACCAATCAGCCACCTCCTCTGCACCTGGGGCCTTCCAGTCCTCTTTTCCCTCCTTCTTCAAAAGCCCATCCCCCTCTGAGATCTCTGGGAGTTGTAGTCCCCTTTCCTCCCCTTCCCAGCAAGCCTTTCTCCCTGCCGGGATCTCTGGAAATTGGAGTCCCCCTTCCCTCTTTCAGCGTCAGTCAATCCCTGCCTTCCAGGAATTCCACCCTCAGGGTACTGGGATTTCTGGGACCTGTAGTGAAGATTCCCAAGAGGGTGTAGGGCCCTTCTACCACTTCTCGCAACTCCCACCTCAAGCGCCCCTGGAGGGTTCTCACAATGTGCACATATTAATAATTGCTGTTAAAATAAAATGCCAAAGCAGCTGAAAGTGCAGCAGACTCCTTCTATTAAGTCTATGGCGCAAAAGCTACACAACATACCAAAGATAGAAGCATGGTAAATGGCCAAAGTTTCACTAATGCATCACTGACCAACCCTCTGATGGACAGCAGTGGGGATCAGGAAGGCATGTGGCAAAAAGTCCTTTTTGAAATTAAAAAATCCAGAGAAGAGATTGCAGACTTAGTAGTTGGAAAAACTAAAAGAAAGGTTTGAGGCCTTCGGTACTAGATTGGATGCCATAGAGGCATGGGTTATAGATTTGGAAGAGGAAAGTTCTGGGGCTTGAAAAGAGAGACTTGACCTATTAAAAAAAAGTGGAAGCACTGCAAGATAAAATGGAGGACCAAGAAAATTGCAGCAGGAAGTCCAATCTCAGTGTCTTTGGCATACCAGAAGGGGGAGAGGGGCCCTTTCCAATTGCCTTCATACAAAAGCTACTGGCATCATGCTTCCATGGCTCAGTCAGAACCCCACTATTTGAAATTGAAAGAGCTCATAGGGAGCTTAGACCAAAGCCAGGCCTTGGGCGTCTACATTGTGCTTTTGTAGTCAAGCTACTAAGATACCAGGAAGTTGAACTGGTGCTGAGAGAAGCCAGGTGGGATAAGAGTTGTAAATTTGACAATATGGAGATAAGAGTGCTTCCAGATCTATTCCTTGAAACAGAAAGGAAAAGGAAGGAGTCATGGATGTATAATAAATAACTTCAAAATAAAGAGCTGCAGGTTGGTCTTTGGTTTTTCACTAGGCTTGTACTTATGATTAATGGGAAACACTGATTTCACTCTATACCAAAGGAGGTCAAAGACTTTATTAAAACTCTTTCATTCTCACCTTCAACCTCCTCTCGAAATATGCTGTGTTGGCAGAAAGACTGGATCCACTCAGCTACATCTTAACCTACAACTCATGTTGCTAAAGCTCAATGTCACTGCCACCGCTGTGTTCCCCGCCCCAATATCGGGCCCCGCAGTGCTTCTCTGCAGCTCCTCCTGTGTTGGCCAATGCTGGCTTCTGGGTGCGCATGTACACACTGAAGGAACTTGTTCAAGGGACTGGACACAGGAAGCGTTGGAGCTGGGAGGGACGCCTTGACTTCCTGTCTGGGGCCTATTTAAGGAAGGCCTTGGCATTCCTTCAGGGCCTTTGCAATGAGGCCTCTTGCCTTGCCATGCCTACCTTGTGTTTCGTCTTCTGCCTTGCCACCAGCCCAGCTTGCCTTTTCTTCCGTTCCAGTTCAGCTTTGTCTCAGCTCCTGCCTTCTCTTCAGTTCCTGCAAGCTTTGTCTTCAGCCCATGTTGGGCCAGGTGCCTAATTCTGTCTGTCCTGTGCTTAGCCCGGGTGACTTGCCTGCTGCTAGTCGAGGCCCAGCTAATCATCGGGTTGCCCGGGTTGCCCGGGTAGCGCCAACTCAGCTGCAGCTCAAGGCCTCACCTTTCCTGAATCGTGAAATGCAAAGGGAGAAAAGACAAAAGAATGTCTGGGTCATCTACAAAGGAGCCCACTGCATTGGTTGAGGCAAATGGGTCAATCGCTACAGGCAATATTGACCATGAACGAAGCAATTCCACCAGTTGAAAGGCTTCCTCTGATGAGGAAGAATGTACTGACTCATTGGAAAGTTTAATTCTAGCCTCAAAGTCCCAGACCAATGCTGCTCCTGTGATGATTCCAACACCTTATACTTAAGGTGTTATAAGATTTAGCAAATGCCTATACTGGCTACATGGGTGTTGCGCACTGACAAGAGGGTCAAGCTAAAGTAGGGACAGTGGGAAATACAATATGTTCCCACTGCTCTGTAGTGTGCAGCCCCCAGGAGTGCAGCTTAAACCTAAGTAAATAATAGAAATGCATATACTGTTTGCTATGATGTTATGTCTCAAGATACTATTGTAGTTGAAAATCCAAGTTTGTTAACATTGTTGGATTTTCTAGAGGTTATAAATATGGGGTCCAAGAGGGAGGAGGGAAAAGAGGGGGAGGAATTCATAAGGGAGATGATATCAATAAAAGAGTGGGGATATGAGAAGGGGAGAAATACTACACAGGGATATTGGAGAAGGGAATAGTGGGTGGGTGGGAGGGATAGACTGTGGGGGAGGGAGGGTTCTCCACATGCAAAACTAATGCACTGCACTCAATATCTGTGTAGGCTAAAAGTAAGTACTGCTACTATACTATCAATCTGCCATTCACATGAAAATATCACTATGGAGACATGCACAAGGGTACTACTGACTTGATGGAAAGATAAACAGAGCATTGACCAACTGAAGGTGACCACTTGGAATGTTATTGGTCTCTCCAAAGCAGGTGCATTATGAGTCTACACGTCATACAGTTTTTTACTTTCTTCCACCAAACTTTGGAATGACCTTCCCCCATTATTATGTTCTGAATTTTCCTTCTCTCACTTTAAAGTTTTGCTAAAAACTCACTTTCTCTCTTGCATTTGGTTTCATATCTCCCTTTTCTGAAGTGTGGGTTGTTGGCCACCGGTTGCCTATGCAGTTAGCTATTTGTTTGGTTTGTGTGCTTACCCTTGTCTGATTGTTCTATCCTACAGATTATGGAGTTCTTTTCTGTTTCTGTTGTATTTTATTTTAAATTGTTGTGATCTGCTATAATCTTAAATTTTGATAAACATAAACATTAAGAGAAAATGTGTTCTTAAAACATCTTAAAGATGCAAAAATGGATATTGCTTTACTGTGAAACAAAACAAACAACAAATTAACCTCTAAAGAGTCAGAGAAACGTAAAACAAAGGGTGCGGAGAGATCTATTATTCATTGGGAGGATCCAAATGTAGGGGAATAGCCAGACTAATAAAAAACAATATCCTATTTGTTCTTTATGATATGAAGAGAGATGATGAAGGCCAAATGGTATTTAACCATTCAACCATGAACCCTACCTTTATAACTATCCAATCACTCCCTTCCTTCCTTTTTCTTCCTTTACCTAATCGCCACACATCACTAATTGTACTTGACATACTGAAACGTCAATGTTAACAAAACTATGTAAGCCACATTGAGCCTGCAAATAGGTGGGAAAATGTGGGATACAAATGCAATAAATTAACTAGAACTAAAAATCCTTACCCTTTAGGCCCCTGTAGGACCCAAAAGGTGTTCTTTGAAGTCTTATTTAAAGATATAGTTCAACTAGACTCTGAGACCCTGATAATTGGGGGGGGGGGGGTTAATTGTGTTCTAAGCCCCCAGGACTCCTCCACAAGTTGAAGAGAAGGAAAAAGACATAGAGGGTAGGCAATTAAACGCTTTGAAGCAATGCTGGAACCTGATTTACTTGTGGAGAGAACATAATGGCAATGGTAGAGCTTATATATTTTTTTTCTGTTCCCAATTCTTCTTATTCTAGAATAGATATGCTTATGGGGAAGCTTACGCAACTCAGCGGATGGCATGATATACAAATCCCACCCATTGTTATCTCTGTCCATGCCATGTATCCTTGACATGGAATACTAATACCACTTTATGAACACAGCCCAATACTCAGCAATGGCTCAGACAAGAATGGCATACCTTTCTAGCCAACAACGATATGGGGGAGACACCACTTAATATTATATAGGATACAGGTTAAGCATACCTAAGGGTACTGCTTATACAGAAAAATGTTATGACTGGGAAGAACAAAAAGCCTATCTACTGGCAGATATTTGCAAACCCTACATCAAAACAGTAGATCCCACAAATACTGAAACAGCTTTGAGAAAAGAAAAAAAATCAGTAGATCTCTTGGAAACACAGCGTATAGAGTTTCTTATGGCTTGTACCAAGAGAACTTTTATAGAAGAGGGCAACAATGCTGGCTAGCTACTAGCATAGCAATTGCAAAATCTTCAAAATGGATCAAACAAATGCAAAATTCTCAGGGACAGATGGCTGTATCTGACACAGATATAGTGCAAAGTTTAAATAATTCTATGAGACATTTGTATAGTTCAGAAGGAATTTCATCTATAGAGGTAACTGACCAGTACTTGTAATAGAAATTGTAAACCGCCTCAGGGATCACTTGCGGTATATTAAGTGCTGAAAATAAATAACGAAAATAAATATTTAGACAGGGTGAAGCTACCCAGTATTTTTGATAAGGAACATCATGAGCTTTATAGGGATATTCAAGCCTCAGCTTTTGACACTGTCAATCACGATTTACTTCTTGCCACACTGTCCTCATTTGGGTTCCAGGGCTCTGTTCTCTCCTGGTTCTCCTCTTATCTCTCCCACCGTACCTTCAGAGTACACTCTCATGGTTCTTCCTCCACCCCCATCCCGCTCTCTGTTGGAGTTCCTCAGGGATCTGTCCTTGGACCCCTTCTTTTTTCAATCTACACCTCTTCCCTGGGCTCCCTGGGCTCCCTGATCTCATCTCATGGTTTCCAATATCATCTTTATGCTGATGACACCCAGCTTTATCTCTCCACACCAGACATCACTGCCGAAACCCAGGCCAAAGTATCAGCTTGCTTATCCGACATTGCTGCCTGGATGTCCAACCACCACCTGAAACTGAACATGGCCAAGACCGAGCTTATTGTCTTCCCACCCAAACCCACTTCCCCTCTCCCTCCACTCTCTATCTCAGTTGATAACAGCCTCATCGTCTCCGTCTCATCTGCCCGCAATCTCGGAGTCATCTTCGACTCCTCCCTCTCCTTCTCTGCGCATATCCAGCAGATAGCCAAGACCTGTCGCTTCTTCCTCTATAACATTAGCAAAATTCGCCCTTTCCTCTCTGAGCACACCACCCAAACTCTTGTCCACTCTCTCATTACCTCTCACCTTGACTACTGCAACCTACTCCTCAGTGGCCTCCCACTTAGCCATCTATCCCCCCTTCAGTCCGTTCAGAACTCAGCTGCGCGTCTTATCTTCCGCCTGGACCAATATACTCATATCACCCCTCTCCTCAAGTCACTACACTGGCTTCCGATCAGGTACCGCATACAGTTCAAGCTTCTCCTACTAACCTACAAATGCACTCGATCTGCAGCCCCTCCTTACCTCTCTACCCTCATCTCCCCTTACGTTCCAACCCATAACCTCCGCTCTCAAGACAAATCCCTCCTCTCAGTACCCTTCTCCACCACCGCCAACTCCAGACTCCGCTCTTTCTGCCTCACCTCACCCCCATGCTTGGAATAAACTCCCTGAGCCCATACGCCAGGCCCCCTCCCTGCCCATCTTCAAATCCTTGCTCAAAGCCCACCTCTTCAATGTCGCCTTTGGCACCTAACCACTACACCTCTATTCAGGAAATCTTGACTGCCCCAACTTGACATTTCGTCCTTTAGATTGTAAGCTCCTTCGAGCAGGGACTGTCCTTCTTTGTTAAACTGTATAGCGCTGCATAACCCTAGTAGCGCTCTAGAAATGTTAAGTAGTAGTAGATGCAATTAAAGACCTAAAAGTGGGAAAAGCTGCTGGAGAGGATGGATTCCCAGACAAATTTTATAAGGGGATAGGTGAGCATTTCCTTGCTCAACTTTTTAATGATGTCTTATTTGGTGAACGCCTACCAGAAAGTATGTGCAAGGCTCAGATGGTAGTTCTCCCTAAGCCAAGGAAAGACCCCACAAAATGTGCCAAATACAGGCCCTTAGCGCTCTTAAACACAGACATGAAAATCTTTGCTAAGATACCAGTGTCTAGACTTGAAGGTCTTTTACCTAAAATCATTTATTGGGATAAAACGGGGCTCATAAAAGATAGGTTAATGGGGGATAATATAAGAAGGGCCATAGATCTCATTGAGTTGGTGCTGCAGAAAACTATCAAGGCCATGTGTATAGCAATCAATGCTCAAAAGGCATTTGATAGGGTGGAATGGGGATTCCTGTTCAGAGTTCTGGAGAAAGCTGGTTTGGGCAGGAATTTGGGGAAATGGATAAGATCATTATACCCAGCACCCAGTAGTCAAATAATAGTCAATGGAACTCTTCTTGAATCATTATTCTCGCTACAACAGGGGGTAAGATAAGGCTGCCCCATGTCCCCACTAATTTTTACCTTAGCTTTAGAGCCATTAGCAAAGTGTAAGATAAAATACCCCATTGTGAAGGGTAAAGCAGACCACAAGATACTACTATATGCAGATGATATGCTCATATTTGCTGAAGATCCTAAGGAGTTTCTCACTGCCCTGCTAACTGAATTAGACCAGTATGTGAAGCACTTGGGTAATAAGATCAATATAGACAAAACTGAGGCTCTTATTTAATATAATTTTAGCAGATGGCGTAATGCATTTCCCCTTTCAGATTAGTACGAAGGGATTCTGATGTTTGGGAGTAAAGATGGCTGGACAAGTGAAAGATCTGTATAAGATAAACTATGTTTGACTGTTGCAGCCAGTTAAAGAAACTCTAGATAATTGGAAACACTTGACCCTCTCTTGGGGTGGCTGGATTGTAGTCATAAAAATGATGATACTCCCCAGATTTCTTTTCTTGTTTACCCAACTGCCTATAAAATTTCTGCAATATAAATGTAAAAACTGGGATTAGATGTTAAAAATTTTGATGGGGGGGGGGGGGGGGAGTTCATGCCCCATAATTAGCCTGGACAATAAAACAATGAGTTAGACCTTGTAAAGAACGATGTCTTTATTTGTAGATTGAAAGCTCCCCAAGTAGTCAACATAAAATACCTGACATGGCTAAGCTTGGTCGATACAGCAAGTTTGCTTTCACCGCTGGATGCCTCCCCACACCAAGTAAGTATTACTGGTCCAGAAGGGTCCCAACATCAGAGAAGTGGCACCGTAGCTCTCTGGTTAAGGATTTCCTTGACCTGGGGTGCCTGAGCAGGAGTGCTCTAGACCAGATAGTCCTGGGAGGATTGGGGTAGTTAGTTCGAACTTCTTTTTTGATTATTATTATAAAATGTCCCCTCCTGTCAGTGCATGAGCCAATCTCTGCTCACACACTGATCAGAAGGGAGCAAACTATCGCAGATTATTGCAGCAATCTGTAGCAGATATTCTCAATCTGTGCTGTTTTTTTTTCTGTCAGTGCACACTTTCACACCATGGAAATTTGTATAGCTTTAGTTTATTGCATTGGGAATGAAAGATTTTAGTGCATGCGTTAGAATGCTATGGACTGAAACTTAATGAGGCGCTCTAAGCATGTCTTATCATATTAAGTCCTTTGAAATAAGGAGGGAAAAGATAAAGAGGGACCAAAAAAACACAGAAAATTTTAAAGCAAAATTTTGATTGTAAAAACAGAAAGACCATATATAAAATCCTTTCCTTTTTCCCCTTCCCAAATTTAAAACATTTTCAACATGTAAATTAAAATGTAAAATAGTTTTAAGTCTATGCTCAAAACTAGGACAGGGATATTGATGTGTGAATTATCTTGCACTGCACTACCCTGTTTCCCCGAAAATAAGACATCCCCTGAAAATAAGACCTAGTAGAGGTTTTGCTGAATTGCTAAATATAAGGCCTGCCCCGAAAGTAAGACCTAGCAAAGTTTTTGTTTGGTCCCGATGGGACATGGACACAGAAACCTTCATTTTTTTCGCTGCAACCCAAAGACGAAATAACATTAAAGAAATGCAAGAAACAAGACTGAGGTGGGAAATCTATCGTCCAGCGGACTCCTGTCATCCTCCTTCACGCTTTTGTGAAGATCAACTATCGGTAAGTGAGCCCGGAAAGAAAAGAAACATCCCCCTTGCAGAAATAATAAAAGAAAAGAAAATGAGTAACCGAGCCCTTTCGGCGCTGCTCCATCGCCCAAGGGCTAAGTCAGATTAGAAGGATGGAAAATGTTGCGAATGTACAGGAGGAGCGCATAAAGCACCACCAACAGGGAACGGAGCTACCGTAGAATTTTTTTAACGTTTGTAATACGGTAGGGATGATCCTGCGCCCTAAGCCCTCTCACAACCTCCCGAGACCTCCAGCCAGAGCAGCCCGGCCCCACATTCCTTTACCTTCCCTAGTGCATACCCCTCCTCCATTTCCAGCCCGGCCAGGGCGGCTCTACTCCGCTCGAGTCCTGCGGTCACTGTGGGCAGATAGGCGAGCCACGGCCTACTCCTGCAGGATACCTCCCCCCACTTCAATACTGTTCCCGACCGCTACAGTCCCCCTACTACTCCCGAATAAGACATCCCCTGAAAATAAGACCTAGCACATCTTTGGGAGCAAAAATTAATATAAGACACTGTCTTATTTTCGGGGAAACACGGTATGTACTCTGATGACACTACATGAATGATAAATATTAACATTAATTAGCAAAACAGTTTGTATTATGTTAGCCCTACTAATAGCTCCTATGGCAGTGATCACATAAGGTGGGAATATGAAGGTAATGTCGAGAAAATGGATAGGATTCAGGAGAGAAGTGTTGTGTGACCAACCCCTAAAACTAAGGCCAAGGTAAAATGTGGAATATTTTATTTACTCTATGGGAAACCTGATAGAATTCTAAAATTCTGTCAGATTCATTTAAACTCCCCCTTCCAACCAACACTGGTACATTCCACCACATTCTATCCAGTGCAGCACACAGAATGTTTGGTTTTGAAACTGATTCTTCACAAAGCAACTCCAGCAATCGCCAGTCAGGTAATGTTTCAGAATCTGGGTTTGCGGTTGATTTAATTTTTCAATTATGTGTATTCATGAGACCTACCAAGACATGTACCACAAAGACTATGTTTTGCTATCCATCCAGTAAGAGACACTAAAAGTGTTGTAGCTTGAAAAGGATTTGTGAACCCCCTTGTGGTTGAAAATCGGAATACCATACATTTGTCAAGATTAGTATGTAGATAGTACACCAAAGCAGTACAGATTAGATTCAAGTACTTTTTTCTGTCCCTAGCAGGCTCACAATCTGGTTTGTACCTGGCGCAATGGAGGGTTAAGTGACTTGTCCAGTGTCACAAGGAGCTGGAGTAGGAATCAAATCTAGTTCCCTTAGTCCTTAGCCTACTTCACTAACCATTAGGCTACTCAAGTACGATAATGATTTTTTCTCTGAGCTGTTGGACTTGGGGAAAATCAACTATTTCTGGGATAAGCAGTATAAAATGTTTTGTACTTTTTTGGGATCTTGCCAGGTATTTGTGACCTGAATTGGCCACTGATGGAAACAGGATGCTGGGCTTGATGGACCTTTGGTCTGTCCCAGTATGGCAATACTTATGTACTTATGAACCTATGTTATGATTTTTCTTGATTTTAAAGCAGCAGATTAAAACAGTTGGATGTGTTAGAATACATAGTAGCATACAGTACAAGGATAGTTTCAACTTTGAATTTTGGGTTTGAAGCTTATTGGGAATTGCATTCCTTCTGAGACTACACTAGGTTAATAAAGCTCTGTAACCTTCTATCTTAGGCTTGTCCAAGTTCTAAACAGTAACAACAAACAGTACTCCTGTTCTATATAAATTACAAAATCTTTATTAGTGAAAACAAACCAGTGCATTAAAAGAATTACCAAATAGTATCCCTGCAACTCACTCACACTGCCATCCACACCAGACTTATACCCTGATCACATATGTAAATCCCACAAAGAACATTGAACATAAACCCTAAATTGCAGTTTCTTCAGTCTCTGTGTATCATCAGAGCACAATCTCAATAAAGATCAGTCAGTGATCCCTAAAAAAACAAGGGCACACAAAACACAAGGGCACACAAAACCCAGTTCTTAATAATTGTAGCAGGTATTGAACATTGCTGATCTTTTTATCCAAGTTCTCAAGTGAAGAAAGAAAAAAACTCCACTGCAATATAAAGCAGGGGCGTAGCCAGACAGCAGATTTTGGGTGGGCCTAGGCAAGAAGTGGGTGGGCACCAAGTGTTCTCTCCTTCCCCCCCCCCAAAAAAAAAACCCACCAAAAATATATCTCAACTGGCAGGAAAATGCTTCTTTCCACCTTGGCAGTCTGAAGTAGGCATGCACTGAACACTGAGCATGCACAGGGGCCAGTATCATGGAGAGTAGCATTTTCGTTACCATTAGGGGGAAGTCTTCAGCTGGCAGAGATTGAGATCCCCACCAGCTACCGTTAAACGTGTGCTACTGTTGGGTGGGCCTGAGCTCTAAGTGGGTGGGCTCCGGCCCACCCAGGCCCACCTGTGGCTACGCCACTGATATAAAGCCACTGTTCTTATCCCTGAGATAAAAAAAACCACAGAGAAACACTGGGAATTGCAGAGTCACACAAATCTTCTGTGATCCTACTGCACACTGTCAAACCTTTAAATTAAGGGCAGCCAAAGAATGCTTCAGGTACCTCCTATTATACAGTATATATATCCCCTATTAGGATTGACAAGTTCTAAACAGGCCAGATTTTTGAGATATCCCTAATGAATATGAATCCCAAAAACAGTAACAACAAAATCTATTTTCTTATTCAACATTGTTTACTAGAAAAATATTATAGAACAATCCTCAAAATCTTAAACCATACAGCTTCCCTTTGCTGCTTCTAATTCTACCACATACACTCATACACATGCTGCCATTGCCCCTGGTTGGCGGATCGCTCTGCTTATGTAGCCAAAGTAAGGTTAGAATTCTCCACAAGTTAAACCCCCAATGATACATTGGGTGAAATGCAGCGACTGCGTCGGGTTTGACGCCAGCTTTAACAGATGAATAATTCAAAATGCAATTGAGAAGAGTGCTGTAAAGTCCTATCAGCACAGTAAAGGATACAATTTGGTGGACTTGTGGATTTAACTATATCACTCGATCATTGAAGGAAATAATGAGTATTGGACTCTGTAATAGATAAGCAAATTATTAAAATTCTGATTGTTGGGATAAGCTAACTATCCCTTTGAACAAGTTAATCATCCTGGACGTGTAGTTAATTTGCTGGTATAGTCAGCATATGATTGTGAGTGCTCTGATTGCTGTTCATATATGACAATTGAAGATAAGTTGTGAAGCTATAAGTAATATACTTGTCAGTGTAGAACACAGTTAGTGTGTGCTTCCATATTATTCCTTCAGAAGAATGAGACATTTTTTTTAATTTCAAACATTTTTATTGAGAACTCCACAGAATATACACAAAGCACCAAGTGTTGGGTCCATCACTGAAATCACCCGACTGCATTTGGTGCACCTCTTGAAGCCACTGGGGGTCTTCTTGGATATCGTGAAAAGGATTGCAGCTAAATTAAACTCTTCAATTTTGAACTATGAAAGGGGGCAGAGTCTAAATCAAGGTTGGTGTTCAGGCCTAAACGGGCCTAATGAGCCGCAAAAAAAAAAAAAGAAAACTTGAAGAGCTGAACACACTAATTGCCCAACATTCAACCGCTGGTGGGCAGCGCTTTGACTGTCCATTGCCAGCGTTCAACCCGGGCATTCAATGCCGGGCTGCCTCCGGTGACTGGAATTGAATATCTGGGTTTTCAATGCTGGTCAACACATGACCAGTTAACTTGATATTCAAACTTAATTGGCCATGGCTTAGCAAGCAAAGACAGGTCTGCTTTTTATGCAGCCTTATTTGGCCACTAAGCCTGGCTGGTTAAGTTCCAGATATCTGGACTTAACCAGTCACGCTCCTGGAATGCCCCCAACATCGCTGGCTTTATTTTCGGCACTAAGTGGGAATTTTCAGCAGCGATAACTGTTTAAATGTTACTGTAAATGACCAGTTATTCGCTGAGATGCAAGTTAACCGGTTGGTGGCCATTTCCGACCAGTTAACTCACACTGGGGAAACTAAAGAGAGAAACTATGGAATATAAGTGAGGGAAAAAACCCAAATGGGAAGGCACTGCAATGGCAAAGAAAAAAGCACTGAGGGGAGATCGCAAAGACACATTCTTCCTGCTTCATGGAAAAATGAAGACTAAGGGACCTACGCATGCATGGTGGGACACTGCTAGAATTTTCTTGAAACATCTATACACTAGCCAGTGTCTGCACTGGGCTCCATCAGATGACATCACCCACATAGAATACAACTGGGCTTACTTGTTCTCGGAGAAACATCTGCATAAAGGTGAGCCACTGCATATTCTAGGATAAGCAGCATAAAATCTGTTTTGCTCTTCTGGGATCTTGCCAGGTACTTGTAACCTGGATTGGCTGCTGTTGGAAATGGGATACTGGGCTTCATGGACCTTCAGTCTGTTCCAGTATGGCAATGCTTATGTTATGACTGATGTAGTGTATTTAGATTTTCAGAAAGCATTTGACAACGTCCCTTGTTATAGGCTCCTGAGAAAATTAAAAAAACAAGGGATAGGAGGCAATGTTCTGTTGTGGCTGGAAATGGCTCAGATAGAAAACAGAAAGGTAGGGTTAAATGGCCATTTCTCTAAATGGAGAGACACTGGATGGACCTGGGGAAGTGAGAGTGGAAGAGATGTTGGATGAACCCAGGGGAATAAGAGGGAGAGGCAGAAGGAGAGATGTTGGATGGACCTGGGAGAGGGGCTTAAGAAAAGCTGAACATGGGGGGGGGGGGGGGAGAGGAGAGATGCTGGATCAGCCTAGGGAGATGAAGAGATGCTGGATCTTCCAGAATGAGGGAGAAGGAAGGATGCTGGATCTGTCGGGATGGATGGGGAAGAGGGACCCAAAGGATGCTGGTATCACCAGGGAGAGGGAAAAATTCTGGGTCTGTCAGGGAAGGGGATGGAGATACACTGGATTTGTTAAATAAGAAAAAAGATGCCGGATTGGCCAAGAGGGGAGGAGGGAGAGGTAAAGATGCTGGATCTGCTGGGGGTGGGGGGTGGAGAAGAGAAACCAGAGAGTGGAAGGGGGAGAACAGAGGAGAGATGCATGATCTGGGTGAGACAGACTGGTGTGGGGAATTTAAAGAGGGGGAGAGACATTGGATCCACAGAGGGAAGGAGAAATGCTGAACTGTGGGGGGTGGGCTGGGGAGACAGAGGGAGATATTCTGGCCCCAGGTTGGGGTGTGCAGGAGGGAGGGAAGGGTACAGATGCTGGGCATGGAGAGAATATGGGGAAAGGGATACAGAGGGGCAACACTGGAAAAGGGGGAGACAGGTACACAGAGGGACAGTGATGAAAAAGGGTGGCATTAGAACATGGGAAAGATGTTGGGACATAGGGGAAGGATAGGGACACTGAGACAGCATATACTGAACATGGGGCAAAAGGATGGGGACAGGGACACAGTGGGGAAATGCTGGACAGGACGGAGAGGGGCTCAGGGGGAAGATGGATGGTGGACATTGAGAGAGAAGAAATGTCAAATGGACTAGAGATCCTGGAAAGTGGTTTAGTAAAAAATAGAGGAAAGCAGAAAAAAACCAAAGTGAATAGAAACATACAATGCTCAGACAACAAAGGTAGAAAAAGGTATTCTATTTGGAATGTATCAATTTTTGGAAATATGCTTCTGACATCTTGCATTTATCTCTCTAGTATTGATGTGCTGTATAAGTAGAATCTGACTTCTTGAGGTTTCCAGTTTTTGCCTTCATATCACTGTTATTGAGCCGCGGTCCCTTGTTTTATATTTGTTGAGTGTATCTGGTTTTTAAGACCAATATTCTGCTAGTATGTAGCTTGTGTGTTCTGTTTTCTCACTAGGTGGTGCAGATCTGGTGTACTATTTACAGCACTGTTTTTTCACAGGTAAGGTTGTTGCTCTTTGAGCCCTGGGAGTTAATGCTGTTTTGGTGTGGTAAGGTCCACTAGGTCCAGTTTTTAGTTTGTAAAGGGGTCCCGCTTTCTCCTGGTCTGGGTTGGGGCCGGCAGCCCTGTTATGTAACATAGTAACATAGTAGATGACGGCAGAAAAAGACCTGCACGGTCCATCCAGTCTGCCCAACAAGATAACTCATATTTGCTGCTTTTTGTGTATACCCTACTTTGATTTGTACCTATGCTCTTCAGGGCACAAACCGTATAAGTCTGCCCCGCACTATCCCCGCCTCCCAACCACCAGCCCCACCTCCCAACCACCGGCTCTGGCACAGGCACAGACCGTATAAGTCTGCCCAGCACTATCCTCACCTCCCCAGCCCTGCCTCCGAACCCCGGCTCTGGCACAGACCGTACAAGTCTGTCCAGCACTATCCCCGCCTCCCAACCACCAGTCCCGCTTCCCACCACCGGCTCTGGCACAGACCGTATAAGTCTGCCCAGCCCTATCCCCGCCGCCCAACCTCCAGCCCTGCCTCCTTCACAGGTTTCCAGCAAAGAACCAGACTGCCATACGGACTTAAGACCAAAGTGCTTTATTCTCAATTCAGTTCCACTCTCAAAATTGAAATGCAGTTCACAAACAGGGTTCAGGCCGGGTTCAAAACTCCAGCCAACATTCAGTTCCTTAACAGTTCAGGCCCACTTCCTTTGCACTACCTCCCCTCTCCCTCAGAAGGGCTCCGTCAAAGTTCACCCTGCTGTTCTATACATCCCAATAATTCAACCCTTTCACAAACAGTCTCTTCAAAGGAAACCACTACTTAATGCCCCTGTCCTCTCCTTAGCACCCAGGAGGACCCTGTACCAAACAGTGCTGGCAGCTTTCCTCCTACCTCACAGCACCACACCCCTGTGGCCTCTCACACTGCCTTCATGTGCTGGACAGGGCTACCTTTACATTCTCACACTCTTTGGCAGCTTACTCTTCCCCACCCAGGGAAGCTCCAGTAGCAGGTCCTTTCCATCCTCCCCCTACTCCATGGCAACTTCTCTCTCAATCAGTTTCCTCTCCTTCCTGGTGGCTGGGAGCCACCCAGAAATCTCTCTCTCCTCTCACAGCTGGAGGGAATTATATACTGGTGATGCAGCTAAGGGACTGAGCTTCACCTCCCCTTCTCCCTATAGTGGGGAAGGAAGTAACTGGCTCCCCTAGCACTGAGTCACTGCTCCCCCTGCTGGGGTTGGAAATCAGTTCCACCCTTTTGGGGCTAACCTTCTCTCTCCTGCTTGCAAGGGCTTCTGGGAACCGTAGTTCAGGGATTAGCTGCTTCTCTGTGGGACCCTGAGTGCTAGCTTTGTCACAAGTTATGTCTGCTTCTTTCTAAACTATAATAATAATAATAATAATAGCTTACATTCACCAGTACCTTCTAAGCAGCCTGTTTAAATTGAGCATATTGACTCGGTATGCAGAATTTCCACGTTCTTGGTATCGTCCATCTCCATTGGGTCCCCTGTTTAGTGGAATATTCCTCTGGATCCTGTTCTTTATTCTGCGTTAACTGAATTGAGATGTGCAGTACAAGATTAAGTGATATGGTTCTATGAACCACTTCCTCTGACAAGGTATTGCAGTGAGTTTCCTCTCTGGTATATAACATAGTAAATGATGGCAGATAAAGACCTGTACAGTCCATCCAGTCTGCCCAACAAGACTGTACTAAGTTCTGAAGCTAACGTCAAAACCTCTTAAAATTTACACTCCAGCCCATCCATATCTATTCAGTCACGATCAGGGCATAGACTCTAGAAGTCTGCCCAGCACCGGTTTCGCTTCCCAATTACCGGCATCGCCAACTAATCTCCACTAAGATTCCGTGGATCCATTCCTTCTAAACAGGATTCCTTTGTGTGCATGTTTGAATTCCACTACCGTTTTCATCACCACTTCCCGCAGGAGGGCATTCCATGTATCCACCACCCTCTCTGTGAAAAATTACTTCCTGACATTACTCCTGAGTCTGCCCCCCTTCAACCTCAATTCACGTCCTCTAGTTCTACCGCCTTCCTGTCTCCAAAAATGGTTTGTTTGCGGATTAACACCTTTCAAATATTTGAATGTCTGTATCATGTCACCTCTGTTTCTCCTTTCCTCCAAGGTATACACGTTCAGGTCAGCAAGTCTTGTATGGTTTGCAACGCAAATCCCATACCATTTTGTAGCTTTTTTTTGCACCGCTTCCAGACTTTTTACATCTTTAGCAAGATACGGCCTCCAAAACTGAACACAATACTCATCAATAAAAGTTTGAAAAATATACTTGCCATATAGTGATTGGTTCCATATATATAAAAAAATTAACCTGTTATGTAAAGGACAGCAAGGTCCTCACAAACTCTCCAGGAGCAACTCGGTCACCACCCCTAATATAAATAAGATTTTATATATGTCATGATTATTAACTAGCATGAATCACCAAATTATTTAACTAAATAATACCGCCCCCTACAGACAGAGAAAAAGCCAGCATGATTCTATTTTTCCATTGCTCCAAGTTATTTCTCTGGCACGTGACCAGCCTCAGGGAGGCTCGAACGACAGGGGCAGCAGCTATTGGGTGATGGATCATGGGCACGCTTTGACTGAGCACACACACTCACTTCTGATTGGCTCATGAAGCGTCAGCTAGTACTTATTACCCTTCCGAAGAAGTGACTGTTCCGCGGTTGGTACCAAAAAACTGGACACTCATATACCGGTTCCTTTCTGTTAGTGGCTGCGACTACATCTGGCCCGGCCCCTTCCTCATCCCTGAAACTACAGAAGAGAGTCCAAATCTTCCTCATCCCTTCCATTTCCCTCATGACGGGTCAGCGAGCTGAAAAAAAACGAACGTTACGCGCCAACAGCAGGGGCTGAGATCAAAAGCACCCCAAACGAGAGAGCGACAGAGAACACTACAGCCTTTGGAAGCGGGCGGAGTTAGAGAGCCTTTGGGGCGGGGCCTCCAGGTTTGTAGAAACTGGGCAGCACGCTCCCCGCTCTCTGCCTTGCGCTTAGTGGTGGACTGAGGAGGGGGAGCTGGATCCTCCACTGTGATAGGGTAGGTCAGAGTGGGCGGGAAGAAGTTCTTTGTAAATACGTCTTATGTGTTTATGCACGTGGAGCAGTAATATATTGAGATAAAGAGAATGTTAGTCTGTTTGCTGCAGGTGACGTGTCTCGCGCTTGTTTTTGCAGGTGGGGTACGGATGCCGGCGTTCCTTCTTAGCTGCAGGTAAGGGTGTGAGCTATTGTCAGTCACTCACATTAGAGGTTGTTTGGAGGGAAGTGTGAGTGTAGTGCTTGGGTGGACAGGGCTTTATGGTCTTCTCTATTTTGTGGCACACTGCGAGATCTGAGCTAGGAGCAGCCTGCAACATTCGCAGACATAGGAGCTACGTGCTGGGCATCCATAGTGTTGAATAATCTCCTTTACCAAGTCCAGAAAGATGTAATTTGTATTGTGTTTGGCACCCCCTCCCTAAATCTTGGAATGTTAGCACCTATGCCTACGGTAGCTTCAGGTGTTATGATAGTATGGTTTGGGTATTTTTTACCCGGTGTATGCCTATGTGAAGGCTTCAAATGTACTAAATAATTTTTTTGAGAGGCTTGCCATTTGATAACGTGCTTTGCGAGTAAATGTTTTTTTCAGGTGCGTTCCCTTATTTTTCGGATACACTGATTTGGGGGGGGGGGGGGGGTGAGAGGTTCCTCTCTGTGCGGAGTCAGCCCTGTTGTATTGTGTGAAGGAACGGGGATGGTGAAGTTTGTGCGGGTCATCGGAGGAGCAAACTTTTCAAAATGATTTGGGGTGCTAAACCCAAGAATATGTTTTTCCTGCATGGACGCAGTGAAGGATTTGCTCAATATTTGGAGTGCCCAGTACCCACAGCACTCAGGATCCATCATAGGTGTCTACTCCCTCCGAGTGGGCTAAGTGCAGCGAGTTTGAGAGCAGGGGCGCTAATTCTGCATTAGGGTTATTTGTAACAAACCTTCCACGGTTTTGTTTGAGTTTTTGTTCATTTGTGCTGGCAGATGGGAAGTGACTGGTGATTTTTACTCGGTATCTGTTAGTTTTACTGCAGAAATGCTTCCACTTCTTAAAAAAAAAAAAAAAAGGTTGGATTTGTAAAGGTATTGGAAAAAGATATCCTGGAACAAAATTGCCATTAGTATGTTTTTTTTTTTGTTTTTTTTTAAACGACGTTCCTTACTGCCAGGCTCGGTGAACGTTTAAAATTACCCTGTTCAGAACAGTATTTTAGACAGTAAGTATTTTAGACAGTAGACGAGTAGGGCTAGTTAACCTGCTGTCAGCGTTGCTTTCGTTAGGTTAAAATGTGTTGATTGGTAATGGTTAGTGAGATTATTGCCTGTATGTGCCTAAAAGTGGTAAAGCCATCGAGGTTTCATTCATTCATTCATGATTATAAGATGTTATGGAGGTCAATTTATAGAAGCCTTGCCTGACAATTCTTTGTGTAAATAGCAGCATGTACATGTGGAGATGGCACATACTTGCAAATGCTGCAGGATGTACTTATATAGAAGGGTTGTGTTTTGGCTGCCCTGCTCTGAGGCAGGCTATGTGTTTGCTATCTGGTTTTGTCCTGGTGTTTCCATCAGTGATTGAGGGACTAATCTGTATGGTGACTTAATACCACTTACAAAAAAACTTTTAATTTTTGATTAGGTTCCTTAATTAACTTGTTTAGTTTTGTGAAATCTGGTACTTACACACCTGTTGAAAGATTGTTGCTCTCACGTGTAAAGCTCTGAGTGATGCTTTAATAGAATGTGCTGGTTTATGAAATTGATGTTTCTGGGCACGAAAATTGGCACAATGTATAGAATCCAGGAGATAGTGGCAACATCAATAACTGGGTGCTAACAACCAATTAGATGTTAATTGGTAGTCTTAAAAATTTGTGTGCATATTGCTGTACCCTATTCTATAAAGCACAGTGCCTAACTTCACTTGTGTGTATCTGAAAAAGGGGTAGTTGGGGGCATTCCAAAAAGTTGTGTGCAGATTTATAGAATTTACCCAAAGCATACCTAAGTTGGGCACCAACATTTACACCTGCTTTTAGCAGGCATAAGTACAGTGCCCAAAAGTTAGTCTCAGGATCTGCACCAAATGCTATTCTATAATGGTGTGCTCCCTTTATAAAATAGCGCTTAGCACTCAGTTTTTCAGTGCTGAATTTTCGGTGCCATTTATTAAATTCCCTCCTATATGTGCTGGCAAATAGATGTGTACTTGTAGGCCTCCTTATACATATAAGCCAACTTTTCAAAATGATTTGGGTGGGGGGTGCTAAATTCAATGGAAATTACCTCTACCTGGACAGAGGCAAAGAGTTTGTTCAATATTGGGGGAGCTAGCTGCTATAATATATGTTTTTTGCAAAAGGCTCCATGCTTAGCAGAGACTTTTGTTTTTGTTTTTTAAATACTTTGTGAATGTCCAGGGCATCCCAGATCTTATCTAGATGCCTGTATAAAATGAGGCTTTAAAGGAGTAATTTTATAAAGTAATTTTTGTGCATGTGTGGCCTCCTAAAATTCTTATCTTAGCGGTAGGAATGCACTGGGGCAGTTTGGGCAGAGTTCACAAGTGCATGTGTAGATTATAAAAGTTAACCTATGGGTGTATTTTTAAAATGTCCATGCCTATAATTTTCATCTGTGATTGCATTGTAGATGTGATTTCTGCCACTTACACTAGTATTTTTTATAAAGACGAATAGGAACCTACTTGTCTTTGTAAACTTGACTTAAAAAGTATGTGCCCGAAAACAGGTTTACATTGGATGCCCCCACATAAAAATAAAATACCCTTATCTTTTGGTAAACATCAGTAGGGAACTTGTGGTTATAAAAAATGTTTAAAAATTTTTCTTCTGTTACTGTTGAATATTATAGTGTGGATTTTATAGCGTGGCTTTTTAGTGAGAAGTAAACCAAGTTGCATTTAGGGAAAAATCTTGTAGAACTGTCTGGCATTCAGGGTAGTAGACAGGGATGTCTAGTTTTAGCAAAAAAAAAACAACAACATTGAAATGTGTTTAAATAAGTTTTAGCTGAGAATAAAATACAAAAAACTGCATGTTTAAGAAGATGTATTTGTTTTTCCATAAGTTTTGCTTATTTTACTGTTTTAAAGTAAGATGTTCAACTCCTATATTTTCTAATGTCCACTGATTTATAGGAAAGCAGTCCCCTAGAAATTCTAAGCTTACTTAGGAATTCTTGTGTGCTAGTGTAGAATAGTAATAAACTTTGGGTGAGATATACTGGGTTCTCTGATCTCATCTCACGGCTTCCAATACCATCTTTATGCTGACGACACCCAGCTCTATCTCTCCACACCTGACATTACTGCTGAAACTCAAGCCAAAGTTTCAGCCTGCTTGACCGACATAGCTGCCTGGATGTCACACCGCCACCTGAAACTGAACGTGGCCAAAACTGAGCTTATTGTCTTTCCTCCCAAACCCACCTTGCCTCTCCCCCCATTCTCTATTTCAGTAGATGGCACCCTCATCCTCCCTGTCTCATCTACTCGCAACCTAGGAGTCATCTTTGATTCCTTCCTTTCCGCTCATATCCAGCAGACAGCCAAAACCTGTCGCTTCTTTCTCTTTAACATCAACAAAATTCACCCTTTCCTCTCTGAGCACACCACACGCACCCTCATCCACACTCTTATTACCTCTCACCTAGATTACTGCAACCTGCTCCTCACTGGCCTCCCACTTAGCCATCTATCCCCCCTTCAATCTGTTCAGAATTCCGCAGCATCTCCCCTTACATTCCCACCTGGAACCTCTGCTCACTGGACAAATCCTTCCTTTCCGCTCCCTTCTTCACCTCTGCTAACTCCAGACTCCGCCCTTTCTGCCTCGCTTCACCCTTTGCCTGGAATAGACTTCCTGAACTGATAAGTCAGGCCCCATCCCTACCCATCTTCAAATCCTTGCTCAAAACCCATCTTTTCGACTCTGCTTTTGGCACTTAACCTAACCATTACTCCTCTATTCAATACCACTACCAATCTGTCTGTATTATGCATTTGCATACCTTAATTGTCTTTAGCTGATTAGATCTATTAGTCTGTCCCTATGAACTATTGTGTAATCAGATGTACTATGCTGTCCTAATTTGATTGTCTCTGTTGTTATGTCCTTTAGATTGTAAGCTTTTTTGAGCAGGGACTGTCTCTCTTCATGTTTGACTGTACAGCGCTGCGTAAGTCTGGTAGTGCTTTAGAAATGTTGAGTAGTAGTAATATACTGAAGAAATTTTCACTTTTATTTCCTCTGTGGGATCATGTTTAGTACTTCTGACCTTGGGTTGTAAAGTAGGTAACAACTTGTAAGAACATGTAACAGTTGAGTACTGCCTAGCACAGAAAGCTATGTGGATAGCTTTAGTATATGAAACCATTTGGTCCATGACACTTATTTTTTTAATACTGCATAAAGAATGTTTTGGTTCCTTTCTAGATATTCAATCTAGGTGCTTGTTATTCTTTGTATGTCTTTGAATTTGGCAGAGTTGGTGCTAATAATGAATGGTGTCATAGGACATAGCCAGAAGAAGATGCCCTCTGGTTGGGTATTAAGAGATGTATATGAATGAATGGTTGGAAGCTAAGGTGAATACAAGTAGAAGAAAGTTAAGGGGTCTTTTACTAAAGTTTAGCACAAGTTCTCTGCCATAGGACCTGCTGCAGATTACTTGTGCTAATTCTTGGTAAAAGACCCTCTTAGACTTCTGTCAGGAGAGCACTGGAGAGCTGAGGTGTTAGTTTGGAAACACCATTTGTGAGAGGACCTTTGTTTGGATCCACTGTTGTACATTTGACTTATAGTTTGCTGTGCTCAGGTAAGGTGGTTAGTGAAATTTTGTTGACTTTGTCTTTTTGTAATATCAGTTCTGCATATGCTGAATTTTGTCTGAATTACTGGCACCAGCCCAATCTGATTTTACAGTAAATTGGTCATTGCTCTAAAACACACACAAAACAAAAGTAAACTGGAATAATAACTAAATACCTCCTTCATGTCTTTTCAAGCGTAGGCTTGCCACACATTTTAATGACCTGTTTGTATGTTATGAGTGGTGGTGAGCAGTACTTTCCAAATTCAATATTCTACATTGATTTTTGATTTAGAAAATCATTTTACATTTTTAAAACCTTTTTGACACCTGATACCAGACTGAAAGATGGTGGGAACCCATATCACAGCAGGTTACATTGTACATAATGCTGTGGTACTTCTGGAAAACAAATATACTTTGCATCAAGTACTGCAAACATGTTTGAAATGAAAAAATGATATACAAATCTTATTTTTTTTAACCTGGTAAAAGTAATGTAGAAGTTTACTGCCATGAAGAATAAAGACTGAAGGTAGCACATAGTTTACATATTTTTGATTTTTTTTTCTTTTTATTCTTTTCAAAGGCTTTCACTTTGAATTTTGTACTGCATAGATAATATTTAATGGGGGTGAAATATACAGAAACACTGTAATAGAAGGTTCAGTATCCATAAGTGAGGGGGGAAAAAAAGCTGAGAAGCTAAAGAGTTTAGCACTGTAACTTTTATTTTACTGTCGTCACTGTTTAAATGTTCACTCTTTTTCCTTACCTGTGTAAGTGCCCTAAACACCATTCTAGAAGGGTGCAAGTAAGTGCTATGGGATGCAACTGCAAGGAGGATGTATGCATGGGCAGAGCATAGTCCTGAGGTGCCCAGAATACTGTAAGTTTTATAAGTGCATTTTCCATATTTATCGCCAGCAGTTAACGCCAGCTCTGTGGCTGGCATGTCAGTGTATGCCTAACTGCGCTAGTACTGGATTATACTTGTATTCTAGAATGGAATCTGGGCACCCAGTTACTGTTATAGAATGGGTGTTCATTGTACTGCATCACAGCAGCTGAAAGGAGGCACCCACTTATAGAATTGTAACCTTTAGGAATGGATCCAAAGAAGGTTAGTGGAGATTAGGAAACACCGGTAAATGGGAAGCAAAGCCAATACTGGGCAAACTTCTACAGTCTGTGCTGTGGTCGTGGCTGGACAGATTCAGCTTCTGAAGTTGGAGAACAAGGCCAGTGCTGGGCAGACTTCTACGGTCTGTGCTCTGATTGTAACTGAATAGATTTGGATAGGCTGGAGTGGAGCTTTTCAGAATAAGGACGGTGCTGGGCAGACTTCTACGGTCTGTGCTCTGATTGTAACTGAATAGATTTGGATAGGCTGGAGTGGAGCTTTTCAGAATAAGGACGGTGCTGGACAGACTTCTACAGTCTATGCCCTGAAAATGGCAAGGACAAATAAAGACCGGGTATACATATAAAATATCATATACCATATGTAATGAGGAGTGGAGGAGTAGCCTAGTGGTTAGTGCAGTGGACTTTGATCCTGGGGAATCGAGTTCGATTCCCACTGCAGCTCCTTGTGACTCTGGGCAAGTCACTTAACCCTCCATTGCCGCTGGTACAAAATTAGTACCTGAATATATGTAAACTGCTTTGAATGTAGTTGCAAAAACCTCAGAAAGGCAGTATATCAAGTCCCATTTCCCTTTCCCATCTAGACTGGATGGACCATACAGGTCTTTATCTGCTGTCATCTACTATGTTTTTTTTTTGTTTTGTTTTTTCGCTAATGCTTAGTCAGTGATATCTGCCACAAAGTGCATTTTATGCAGTAGGGTTTGTGGCAGATAGTGACCAATACGGCCGTTATCACTTGCTAAGGATTAAGGCCTTTTTGTGTTTTGGCAACACGTGTATAAATTGTACTAATAAAGGTTCTTGAATCTGATACCTGTTTAGCAGTAACTGGGACCATTAGGCAGTTAGAGAAGATTCCTGATAAGAAGTACTGTGGTATGAAAACACAAGAGCTAACAAATTTGTTGGGCTTAAAAGAGTCAGAGTCAATAAATAGCACCCAGTTACTACTACTACTACTATTTAGCATTTCTATTGCGCTACAAGGCATACGCTAGCGCTGCACAAACATAGAAGAAAGACAGTCCCTGCTCAAAGAGCTTACAATCTAATAGACAAAAATAAAGTAATCAAATCAATTAATGTGTACAGGAAGGAGGAGAGGAGGGTAGGTGGAGGTGAGTGGTTACGAGTCAAAGCAATGTTAAAGAGGTGGGCTTTCAGTCTAGATTTAAAGGTGGCCAAGGATGGGGCAAGACGTAGGGGCTCAGGAAGTTTATTCCAGGCGTAGGGTGCAGCGAGACAGAAGGCGCGAAGTCTGGAGTTGGCAGTAGTGGAGAAGGGAACAGATAAGAAGGATTTATCCATGGAGCGGAGTGCACGGGAAGGGGTGTAGGGAAGGACGAGTGTGGAGAAATACTGGGGAGCAGCAGAATGAGTACATTTATAGGTTAGTAGAAGAAGTTTGAACAGGATGCGAAAACGGATAGGGAGCCAGTGAAGCGACTTGAGGAGAGGGGTAGTATGAGTAAAGCAACCCTGGCGGAAGACGAGACGGGCAGCAGAGTTTTGAACCGATTGGCGAGGGGAGAGGTGACTAAGTGGGAGACCAGCAAGAAGCAGATTGCAGTAGTCTAAGCGAGAGGTGACAAGGGTGTGGATGAGGGTTTTGGTAGAGTGCTCGGAAAGAAAGGGGCGGATTTTACGGATGTTGTAAAGAAAGACATGACAGGTCTTGGCGATCTGCTGGATATGAACAGAGAAGGAGAGAGAAGAGTCAAAGATGACCCCATGGTTTTGAGCTGAGGAGACAGGGAGAATGAGAGAGCCATCAATAGAAATAGAAAATGGGAGGAGCGGGGAGGTGGGTTTGGTCATGTTTAATTTCAGGTGGCGTTGAGCCATCCAGACAGCAATGTCAGACAAGCATGCTGAAACTTTGGTTTGGATGCAAGGTGAGATATCAGGGGTAGAAAGGTAGATTTGGGAGTCATCAGCATAGAGATGGTAGGAAAAGCCATGGGATGAGATTAATGAACCAAGGGAAGAAGTGTAGATAGAAAAGAGGAGGGGACCAAGAACAGAACCCTGAGGTACCCTGAGGTACGCCGACAGGCAGAGGGATAGAAGTAGAAGAGGATCCACCAGAGTGAACACTAAAGGTGCGGAGGTGCTCCTTAATGAGTACTCTTTATAGACTAATGTTGGTTGCTGAATTTCATGCCCAGCAGACTTGCACCAACTGAAGCCAGGTGTAAATCCTGGTATGCAAGTTGGACACGCATCTGCAATTTCCTTGTCATCTATACCAGACCAGTCCAGACTAATGGGTTGTGTCCATCTACCAGCGGAAGGAGACAGAGAAAATAGTTCCAAGTAAACCGCCCCTTAAGGGTATCGTGCAGTCTGGAATGTTCAGTATTTTCTCTGTCTCCTAGCGGATGGTGGACGGATTGTGCAGCTGCTCTGGATTACTGACTGGTAGCTCCTGTCCCAGATTCTTCTGGTGACAGTGGAGCCAGGAGTGTGCTGGTAGCTGTCTTGGGGCTAGTTTTAGATGATACTCAGTGGTCCTGAGTTCCTTATCTGCCAGCTAGGGTGATATCCAGTGACCCTGGTTCCCTCCCCTCTCCTACCTCCCCTGGCTGCCTTTCTAGCAGGGTGATGGTTAATTGTGGCATGGAGTAACTTGTTTCCCCTGTGGGGTTATTCTCTTCTGTGGTGGTCTTCTGCCTCTGAGGTAAGCCTTTATTTATTCCTGGCACTAGTGAAGAAGGTTATTTAAAAAAAAAAAAAAAAAAGGAAACTTAGTTTTTCCCTCCTTTTCTGCATCTGAGGTAAACTTTATTAATTCCTGTCACTAGTGAAACAAAAAAAAAAAAGAGGAAGAAGAAGAAACTTTGTTTTTTCCCTCCTTTTCTGCCTCTGAGGTAAACCTTTGTTCCTGTCAGTAATGAAGAAGGTTGTTTAAAAAAAAAAAAAGGAAAGAAGAAACTTTGTTTTTCCTTCTTGTTTTTGCCTCTGAGGTAAACCTGCCACTAGTGAAGAAGATTGTAAAAAAGAAGAAACTTTGTTTTTCCTTCTTTATCTTGCCTGTTGTCTGATTTATTTCCCCACATTTGACAGTGTATTCTAGGGGGCCGCTTGTGAAGTTTCTTTGAATTTCGTTGGCCGGCATCTGATTCTGATCTTGGACCCTTCCGAGCTGGTACCAGTTTTTTTTTTTTGTGGGGTATGGCTTGTGATCACGAAACTACAGGCCGTCCGGTCTCTGCTTCAGGCATCTTGCTTGAGACGCCCCTGCTATTTGATTCTTGTTTTGGCAGTAGTTTTTCCTCCCTTCCTTAGGGAGGTTCTGGTTCTCTCGTCCCCATGGATCCCTTCTGTCTGCTCTGGTTTGTCTGCAGGGTACTTTCCTTCCAGCGGGGGTCCGAGTTGCCCTTGGTGTGCAACTGCTAGCTCAAATCCCTCTTCTGAGTACCCTCGGGAGTGCCATTCTTGCCAATCTTTTGCTTGGGCTTAGTTCAATGTCTCTTTATGGGAATGTGCCTTTTTAGGACTAGTTTGCCACAGCTCTTCCTTGCTTCCCTTGCTTTTGGGTGGGAGTTTTAACCTGGCACAGGCGGATTTTGCCTTTTCTAATTTCAGGCGTCTCTCTCCTGGCACATTTGGCACTCCTTCCTTTTTCTGGAAGGGGCACAGTTCTTTCCTGCTGAGCAAATCTGTTGCTGTGCATCTGGATTTTCACCTCTTTGCTCTGCGCTTTTCTCTACTTTTCTGCAGGGAAGTGGTTCTGTTCTAGGACTGGAGTTTGACTCTTCCTTAGCTGGTTTTTCCTCAGATTGGTGTTAGTGGCCAACTTCCTCTGTTCCTGGCCTGGTGAGAGTTGTTTCTGCCTCACTGCCTTATGGCTGCATTTTAACGCCATATGGTCTAAGGATTCCAGATCTGTGATGCTTACCTCCCTCTTTGCGGGAGTTCTTTCTCTACATTGATTGCTGCTCCGTATTGGTTACCTTGGAGGGCGGTCATTGTGGCTCAGAGACCACTTGGGGGCTGAGAGTGTCTCTTTGGGCACAGGGCTTTGTCTTCTTGTAGTTTTAGTCCCTCAGGGGAGTGCAGCACCAGGTCTGCATTTCCACAAGTTGTGGTCCTTTCCTTTTGGCCTCCTGGCAGCACCTTCTTCTCTGGCTGTTCTCTGGGGCTCCATTTATGCATTTTGCTTGTTGAGCGTGGCTCCATCGCTGCATGTTGAGCGTGGCTTCATTATTCCATGCAGTTCCACCGTTCTATGTTGGGCACGGCTCCATCACTGCATGTTAGGCACGGTTCCACAGTTCCAGGTTGGCTTTAGCTCCATCGCTGTATGTTGAGGACAACTCTATCAAGGCATGTTGAGAGAAGTTCCTTCGCTGCTTATTCTGCAACCTTTCATCTCTGCATGTTGAACGCAGCTCCATTATCACATGTTGAGTGTAGCTCTTTCTCTGCAGGTCTCGGTGTGGGGCATAGTCCTGTGTCTGCCTGTGGAACGTAGCTCCTTGTCTGTGTGTGGCATGCAGCTCTCTCTTTGCGTATGGAATGCAGCTCCCTGTCTGCATGCAGAGCGCAGCACCACCGCCTTTTGAGTGTAGCTCCATCTCTATGTGTTTAGCATAATTCTTCTCTGCAAATCGGGCAAAGTTCCAGGGTTGTATGTGGAGCAGAGCTCTGTGACTGCAGGTGCTGCACAGCTTCATGTCTGCATAGGAAACATAGCTCCTTGCCGGCGTCTGGAGCGCTGCTCCTTGCCGGCGTGTGGAAAGCAGCTCCTTGTCTGCGTTTTATACATGGTTCCATCTCTACCGCAAGTACCTCTTACATCCAGCTCTTTCAGTGGGGCACTGCTCATATTCTGTCTGTTACTCTCAGCTTTTTCTCTGCTTGTTCAGCGCATTTCTATCTTTGCCAGAGGTGCGCAACTCTTTCTCTGCCCTTGGTGCTGGCTGTTTGTGTGCTTTGAGTGCAAATCCATTTGTTCTCGTTGAGCACAGCTTCATTTCTGTCCCTTGAGCACAGTTCAGTCTCTGACCGTGGAGCGTATTTTCACCTTTGCCTGTTGGGCACTGTTTTACCTTGTCGGTCAACCCCAGCTCCTTTCTGCGGGTTGGATACAGTAACTTCTCGGCAGCTGTGGCATACCGCAGTTTAGATTGCTAGACAAGGCTGTCTTGTCTCCTGTTAGCTACCATTCCTGTGGCACCTTTTCTTGCCGTAGCCTCTTGGTGGCTGGTGAGAAGCTTCTCCATTGCTGGAGTCTGAATTCGTTTCTGCTCCTTTTGTGGCTACTTGGCTCCTTGGGGGGTCTTTTCGCCACAGTGTGGCTCTCACTCTTTCTTTTTGTCTCCTTTTGTTCTCTTGGCTCTTCTTTCATCCCTCTCTTGGCTCTGTTCTTTCATCTGTAAGACCAGAGCGAGCTGGTTGAGGGAGTACTCTTTCTACGGTTGTACCCTGGTGTGCTGCTGCCCTTTTCTTCATGGTTCTCCTGAAGAGACTAGCGCTCCAGTTAGTTGGTTCTCTCGACTCTAGAGTCTCTTCTTGTTCTGTGGAGTTTGATTCTCTCACTAGTCGTGGGTCTGGGTGGTTCCTGGGCCTTGCTTCCTTCTATGAAGTGTGGCGCACTGTTTGGGGTTGCGTACTCCTAGTACTTGTTAGGGTCGCTTCATCCGACCATCTTGGACTCTAGGCAGACTGGCAGGTTTGGGAGTTAGTCCTGCCAGGGTTCAGAGAAGTGAATCCCAGTCTAGGAGAGACAGTTCTTCTCCTTGATGCTCGGATAAGACTGTTGCCTTCCTTCCAAGGGGGATCCTTTGGCATGAGTATCTTTTGCTGCTTCTTTTGCTACTCTTGGGACAGGGGTACGTAACTTTTCTTTTGCTCAGGACGTTTGTTTTACGTCCTACGGCTTCAGTTCCTTTTCTAGTGTCTAACTCTGTTCCATTTTGATAGCCTGGTGGTTCAGATATTCAAATCCTTTTCTGCTGATCAGTTGTTTGCTGTGTGTATAGCTTTGTTGATTTTTCAACCTTCTTCATTCTTCTTTTCTCTCCCCCTCTCTTTTTGGGAAACTGCTTTGCTACATCCCATTAGTCTGGACTGGTCTGGTATAGATGACAAGGAAGGAAAAATTATGTTCTTACCTGATAATTTTCTTTCCTTTAATCATACCAGACCAGTCCAGATGCCCTCCCTGGCTAAAGTCTGTCAGAGTGTTTTCTTTTAGGTATCCCTGGCTGTTCCACAACGCTTCAATAGGTGTCCTACAGCACTGCCTACTTTATCTTCTGTATTCAATCTCCTACCACTTGTTGTGCCAGCTCTGTGCTGATGCAGCAAGTGCGTCTGCTCACTTACAAAATCTTTCACCTGAACTTGTGATTCTCCTATTTCCGCTGCCCTCCCCTTTTCATGCAAAGGAGCAGTATTAATTGAGGCAGGCACGCTCTTCAAGTTGCATGAGAATATAACCAGATTGCTATTTATGCTTCAGTTTGTGGCTAGCTCCTCAGTCAGGGTGAGTTTCAGAGCTTGAAACAGCATTCAAATTAAAGAGATCCTGAAATTTTAAAAGTGCTGAAAATAAGTTTTAAAAGTATTTGCCTTAAATCTAATTGCAGAATTCAGGTGCTGGGAGTCTGTACTTGGTTGTCATATGCTCAGATTTGTTTAAATCATATGCAAATTAGTCCGGTGTTTTTCACTAAACATTCCCATGAGTGTCTGTATGTTAATCTGCATTCAAATAGAGCTCTCTGATTGGATGATCAGCTTCTGTTAAGAAATCTACCCGGGAAGTGAACAGAGTGAGAGCTGTCCTTTGCTAAGAGAGACATCCAGCTGTGACTTCCTGTGTTTGTTGACTGAAGTTATAAAAGAGTGCCTGATTGTGGTAAATGAGAAAATATAAGTGAAAAGAGATTGGTGGCGATTGAAGTTTCTCTAGTGAGAAAAGGATCTGAATATTTCAGGATTACTTGAAGTTTATGAAGAATAGAAAAGGGTGAATTTCAGTTTAAGAGTGTTTAAATCCTATAAGCTATATAAAGGCTAGGTAGATTTAAGTGACTGACTGTAAGCAAGGAAACCTTAATATTTGATCTGAGATAGTTGATCAGAGATAAATGTTTGATCTGAATTATATCCTTTGGTGCAAAGGAGATTAGAATGCAATAGAGTATTTCTTTCTGTTTACCAGTACAGTCAAATAATTCCATTCCACTTAAATAATTTTTTGTTATATATATGAGGGAGTAGTATCTGGATTTATTGTAAATCAAATTGATTCCATTCACAGGAATTCATATTCACCTTCATGCATTCATCCGATATTAACTTTTAAGGATGAAGTTTTATATTATGTTTGCTCTGTCTCTTGTGAGCTGAGCACAGTTAGTTTCCGCGGCTGGCACGACTACATATTACAGGTATTTTGATACTGTGTGAAGTTTTACCACAGACGGGTGACATATATAAAACATTCTCCTTGGATAGGATGTGATATGTGAAAATACATTTTGCTTTAATGAAATTGCTAAACTTTAGAGTCGGAGACTTATCAATGAGGGATACATACAGTGCTATTTTTTCCTGAGGTCCGGCTTACTTGCCTGCTCCCTTCTGTTCCTGCTCTGCTGGGGGGGGGGGGGGGGGGGGCGCCAACCGATAGTCTGCAGGGGGGCACCAGAGACCCTAGGCACGGCCCTGTCTGTATGACTCCTGTTACTTGGGATCACGGAGTTCTTTCCACGGATTCAGGGGTAGATCTCTTTGAATAGGCTGTGTCGGCAATGCCATGGTATGTGAATGTGTGGGGAATTTAATTTAATTTTAATGATGGGAGGTCCTTGAAAACCCTTCCACCTTCCTTTTATATAGGAGGAATTCCATGGAAAATTATACAATAGATAGGTCTAACCTGCTGATAATGGGAAACGAATGTGACCTTAATAAAGGCAGGTGACCCTCTGTAAATTAAAGCTCACACAGCTTTAGGTACTCCCTGTGCAAATGTGCCAAAATAAATAATGTAAAGTATCACACATACACACATTAAAGATCATCAGCGTTCAAAGAGAATCACTCAAAAATAGAAGCAAGTCTGAAAAGACTATTGTGACAAAGCAAGTGGTTTTTAAGCCTGTAAAACTGTATTATTTCTTGACATGTATTTCTCTAGTTTGGCCAGCAGGTGGTGAATAAAGCTGTTACAGAGAACTGAGGGAGTCTTGAGTTATCTGCAGCAGGGCCCAAAGGAATAAAATGGGCCCTGCTGCAGATAATGCAAGCTAATCTTTAGTAAAAGAACCCCTGACTGTCCCTTACTTTAGTTAATACAGATAAGAGGTAAACTGCAGTGATGTGGCCACCTATTTTTAAAACTTGTTGTTCTGGGCTTCTATTGGCCCAGGAGTAGGGTTACCATTTTGTCCTTTGAAAAAGAGGACACATGTTCCGCCCCTATTCCCCGCCCCCCCGTCACATACCCCCCCCCCCTCACTTAGTATCTAGCCCTGGTGGTCTAGTAGCGTCTTCTCTTCGGGGCAGGAAAGAGCCCCCTCTTTCCTGCCTGGAGCGCTGCCTGCCCTTGCCTGCTGCATCCTCCTCGGTCTGGCTTGGGGATTCAAAATGGCCACCAAGAGTTGAAGCAGCCTCGCGAGAGTTCAACTCTCGGCGGCCATTTTGAATCCCCAGCCAGACCGAGAAGGATGATGGACAGGGGAAGCAGCGCTCCGGGCAGGAAAGAGGGGGCTCTTTCTTGCCCCGAAGATGTCACTAGACCACCAGGGAACATGGTAAGGAAGGGGAGGGGATGGGAGACCAGACCCATGGCGCCGATTGCCTGCCCACACACCCACCGCACGCACGCGCCTGCCTGCGCCCGCGTTTGTCCAGAAATCCGGACAAACGTGGGCGCGGGCAAAATCCTCCGGACGCCCCGGACATGCCCTCAAAAAGAGGACATGTCCGGGGAAATCCGGACGAATGGTAACCCTACCCAGGAGCTCAAACTTCAGCTAGGATGTACTGGCTTTTCTCCAAGGACAAGCAGGCTCTCATATTCTCACGTGTGGGTAGACGCCGAACCGCATCGTCCAGTCCGGCATTTGTGCCATAGTAAAAAAAAAAACCAGAGCTTTAGTGCACGCACAAGTACCTTCCCACCTGCTGCGCGAATGCAGTCGTCTTAGTTTTGTTTTCTCTACGTGAAGAGAGGCTCTGTTCTAATTGTGCTCTTCACGCGTTCGGTCTTTGGTGCTTTTGAGTGCCTTTGGCTTAGCTTTTTCATATTTTTCTTCTATTTCTATTTTTTGTTTGTGCCTTCGCCCCTTTTTGAGGCACAATTGAACTGTTTGATTTGGTCGGCGAAGTCTTCCCTTCCATGTCTGTGAAGACGCCCAGTGGCTTCAAACGTTGTACTCTGTGCAACCGGACCACCTTGTGAATAGACACCCATTCTTGGTGTCTGGGGCCCAACCATAGCCCTGCTAACTGCATGCTCTGTCTTCGTATGAAGAAGAGGACCCAGGTTTCCCGAGAGGCTAAACGCTCAAGATTTTTGAAGCCAGGTCCAGATCCTCTGCATCGAGGTCAGAGGTGTTGGCATCGGGAGTATCGGTAAGCATGGCTGCTTCGAGACATCAGGATACTGGGAGCAGTGAGGCATCGAGTGGGTCTCCACCTGTCTTGAAGCCTCCTGCTGTGCAGGCCTACCGGGACCATCCATCGTCTGACTCAACCCCGAGGTGATGTGATAACTTTTTTGTAGAGAAGGTTGAAGAGGTCGCTGACCAGATTAAGAAACATACCGATTCTATCTCTTCTGTTTCCCGCCGGTCGCCTTCTGCATCCACCTCCTTATCTAGGAGGTATTTTGGCAAGTCGAGGGGTGCCCGCTACTAATACTCCAGGCTTGGGTACACTTCCTCAGCTCGCCAGCCTGCCCATGGTTAGCCCCAGCGTGCTCGTTCTTGTCAACAGCATGCGCCTAAGATGACTGCTGCTCCCCAGTCAAAGCAAGGGATGGGTTTTTGACTGGCTCCAGCAGAGCATAGCCGAGAAAGTGTCCATTCTGGATGACTTGTCGGTTGGGGGTAGGTTAAAATTTTTTCATCCAAGGTGGCGTCTCATAACCTCCAACCGGTGGGTTCTTCAAATAGTCCGTCTCGGATATTCCCTCACTTGGCATTCCAAACCTCCAAATTGTCCACTGAGAGCTCATTCGTTCAGCTCTCAGCACAAGCAGGTACTTGCAGAGGAACTCCTCTGCGCATCTAAAGGACCATGTGGTATAACCCGTTGCGCCAGGGGAAGAAGGGCAGACATTCTATTCCAAGTATTTCCTTGTGTAGAAATAGACAGGGGGGATGCGTCCCATCCTAGACTTAAGAGCCCTGAACAAATTTCTGGTCCAGGAAAAGTTCAAGATTGTTTCCCTGGGCACCTTCTCCCAATGATTCAGGAAAATGATTGGCTATGCTCTCTGAACTTAAAGGATGCATACACTCCTATCCCGATACTTCACCAGAAGTATCTTCAGTTTCGGCTGCTGCCTTTTGACCTCGTGTCAAAAGGCAGGGTCTTCACTAAGTGTCTAGCGGCAGTCACAGCATTGCTACGCAGACTGGGAGTCCATGTGTTCCCTCATCTCATCAACTGGCTGGTGAAGAGCACCTCAGAGGACGGTACTCGGGAGTCTGTGCGGATGGCTATTAGGGTGCTCAAGCTACTAGGGTTTGTTTTTAAATTACCCCGTCCCATCTCCACCCTGTCCAGTGATTGGAATTCATAGGAGCCCTGCTCGACACGCAGAAGGTTCGGTCCTTCCTCCTGAAGGCCAGAGCAGATGTGTTTCTGGCCTCCAAGATTCGTGCCTCTCAGCAGGTCACAGCTCGGCAGATGTTGAGATTGTTGATTCACTTGGCTTCCACAGTGAATGTTACACCCATGACATGCCTTCACATGAGATCAGCCCAATGGACACTGATTTCTCAATGGTATTAAGCCACGGGAAGCCTGGCAGATGTCATCAGTGTCCCCAGAGCTTGTACACTCTCTTCAGTTGTGGACAGTTCATTCCAATTTGACTCTGGGATTTCAATTTCAACTTCCTTGGCCGCAAAAAGTGCTGACGATGGATGCATCTCCCCTGGGATGGGAAGCTTGTGTAGATGGGTTCCACACTCAAGGAACTTGGTCCCTTCAGGAAACGAATATTCAGATCAACCTGCTGGAGCTTTGAGTGTTCTGGAACACTCTAAATGCTTTCAGAGATGGCTGTCCCATCAAATTCTCATTCAAACGGACAATCGGGTTGCAGTGTATTACATCAATAAGCAGGGGGGCACCGGATATCGCCCTCTGTGTCAGGAAGCTGTCCTGATGTGGCATTGGGCTTACCTTCACGGCATGTTTCTCCGAGCCACTTATCTGGCGGGCGCAAACAACACCCTGGCTGGCAGACTGAGCAGGATAATGCAACTGCATGAGTGGTCTCTTCACGTGGGCATAGCCCGCAGGATCTTTCAAGCATGGGGCACCCCCTCGGTGGATCTTTTTGCTACTCAGACCAATCACAAGGTCCCTCAGTTCTGTTCCAGGCTTCAGGCCCACGAAAGACTAGCGTCGGATGCCTTCCTCAATTGGGGGACAGGTCTCCTGTATGCTTATCCTCCGATACCTGTAGTAGGAAAGACTTTGTTGAAACTCGAGCAAGACCTTGGAACCATGATTCTGATCGCGCCTTTCTGGCCGAGGCAGATTTGGTTCCCTCTTCTTCTGGAATTATCCTCCAAGGAACCGTGCAGATTGGAGTGTTTTCCGACACTCAGAATGAGGGGTCTCTTTTGCATCCCAACCTCCAGTCTCTGGCTCTCACAGCTTGGATGTTGAGAGCCTAGAATTTGCTTCCTTGGGTCTTTCGGAGGGTGTCTCCTGGGTCTTGCTGGCTTCCAGAAAACATTCCACTAAGAGGTGTTAGTCTTTTAAATGGAGGAGGTTTGCCATCTGGTGTGAGTGCATGGCCCTAGATCCTCTTACTTGTCCTACACAGACCCTGCTTGAATACCTTCTATGCTTGTCAGAGTCTGGTCTCAAGACCAACAAGTAAGGTTTCACCTTAGTGCATCAACGTGTAGAATGTAAGCCCATCTCTGGACAGCCTTTAGTTGTTTGCTTCATGAGAGGTTTGCTTTTGTCAAAGCCCCCTGTCAAACCTCTGCCGGTGTCATGGGATCTCAACGTTGTTCTCATCCAGCTGATGAAACCTCCTTTTGAACATCTGAAGTACTTGACCTGGAAGGTCATTTTCTTGGTGGCTGTTACTTCAGCTTGTAGGATCAGTGAGCTTCAGGCCTTGGTAGTGGATGCATCTTTTACTAAGTTTCATCACAACAGAGTAGTCCTTCGCAAGCACCCTAAGTTCCTGCCGAAGGTGGTGTCAATGTGAACCAGTCAGTTGTCTTGCCAACATTCTTTCCCCGACCTAATGCCCATCCTGGCGAAAGCAGCTTGCACACCTTGGACTACAAGAGATTATTGGCCTTTTGCATGGAGTGGTTAGATTCCCACAGACAGTCCACCCAGCTTTTTGTTTCTTTTGATCCCAACAGGATGGGGACTGCCATCGGAAAACGCACCATATCAGTTTGGCTGGCAGATTGCATTTCCTTCACTTATGCCCAGGCTGGACTGGCCTTGGAGGGTCATGTCACAGCTCATAACATCAGAGCCATGGCTGTGTCGGTAGTCCACTTGAAGTCAGGAAATTTGCAAGGCTGCAACATGGTCTTCAGTCCACACTTTCACATCACACTACTTCCTTGAGCAGGATACCCGACATAGTCAGTTTGGGCAGTCAGTATTGCAGAATCTTTTTGGGGTCTAGAATCCCAACTCCACCCTCCTATTATTATTATTTGTTGCATTTGTATCCCACTTTATCCCACCTATTTGCAGGCTCAAAGTGGCTTACATAGTATTGATAACATAGTTATTCCAGTGAATCAAGTATAGTTAGTATTGTGTAGAGATTAGTTAAGGGAAGGAAGAAGAAGGAAGGGATTTATTAGGTTATTTATAGAAGGTGGGCTTTCATAACTGAATGGGTTGGTGAACTGGGTTAGTGGGGCTGTAGGTTCTCATTGTAGGCCTTGTTGAAGAAATATGTCTTCAGAAATTTGCAAAAGGTAGTTGTTTCGTCGATTTGTTTTTATGTCTGTGGGTAATGTAATAAAGTGGTTCTTCAAATTTATCTCCCATTCTCCTGGAGTCATTGGTCCATTTCCCACTTTTCTTTTGTGGGTAATGTATTCCATAACTGCGTTCTCATGTAGGAGAAGGTGGTGGCGTGCATCATCTTGTATTTTAGTCCTTTACAGCTGGGGAAGTGTAGGTTGAGAAATTTGCGAGATGATCTTGTGGCGTTTCTAGGAGGTAGGTCCACGAGGTTTAGCATGTAGGTTGGGGCGTCTGCGTGAATGATTTTGTGTACAATCGTGCAGATCTTGAATGCAATGCGTTCCTTAAGTGGGAGCCAGTGAAGTTTCTCTCTTAAGGGTTTTGCACTTTCGTATTTTGTTTTTCCATATATGAGTCTGGCAGCCGTATTCTGGGCCATCTGGAGTTTTTTTAGTAGTCTGTTCTTTGCAGCCAGCGTATAGTGCGTTGCAGTAGTCCAGATGACTTATTACCATTGATTGTACCAAGGTACGGAAGATGTATCTCAGGAAGAAAGATTTTACTCTTTTGAGTTTCCACATGGAGTGGAACATCTTTTTCGTAGTGTTTTTCACGTGAGCATCAAGAGTGAGATTTTGATCAATGGTGACTCCAAGAATTTTCAAGTTTTGTGAGACAGGAAGAGAACAGTATGGTGTGGTTATGGTGGTGAAGTTTTTTGTGTTATATTGTGAGGTAAGTACAAGACATTGTGTTTTAGCTGGAATGTATCTGCCCAGGTGTGCATTATTTGGAGGCTTTGGTTGATCTCGTTTGTGATTTCATTTAGATCATGTTTGAACGGGATGTAGATTGTGACATCTGCATATAAGTAGGGGTTGAGGTTTTGATTGGCTAGAAGTTTGGCTAAAGGTATACTAGGCCAGTTTTATTCTGTTCCAGGCTTCTCTCTCATTCAGATTGTATACAGTTTCAGGTTAATCTGTGTAATGTCCTGGCCGTAGCGAGGCCCAGTTGGCCAATGTTTGTTGTTTTGAGTGAGCCTGGATGCTAGGGATTCCCCACACATGAGAATAAGAGAGCCTGATTGTCCTTGGAGAAAGCGAAGATACTTATCTTTAGCAGGTATTTTCCGAGGACAGCATGCTTCATGTTTTCACAATCCCGACCACCTCCCCTTGGAGTTTTCTCCATTTATTTTATTTTTATTCTTTTGCTTTGCAATTAAATGAAGACAACTGCACTCACACAGCGAGCGGGAAGGCACTGTCGCATTCGTGGTGGAGTGTGGCATAAATGTCAGACCGGACGATGAGGATCGGCATCTACCCACACGTTCCGCCGCTGACCCAGAGTGTAGGCAGCGTCGAGCCCGGTGCTGGAGGCTATGAGCAGCGTAGGTCGGCGTGCATTAATTCCACCGTTGAACACAGCAGAATTCGAGTGAGGACCGGTGCTGGAGGTCTTGTTCAGCGCTGCTGAGCGCCCACCAAAACCCCATCTACGAAGCAGAACGTGGCAGCATCCCAGCGAGACATTGCAGGCCAGCAATCTTCCAGTTCCTCCCAGACACCACTCCCTATCAGCAGCTTCTGCGTTCCAGGACATCACAAATGACCTTCTTTCAGTGCTCAGAATTTTTGACGTTCTACAGCCTCGTATATGTTTAAGAGCTGTGGTCCTGCACCTCCATTTAGGTGGTAAACACTGAACCAACAATATTCTTCACTACATCAAGAAGTTTGAACCTACTCCACTGAAGTCCTTAACCCCACTGAGGCCATTCCACCAGGAACCCCACCTCAGCCCAATGACCCAGACCACAAATTTAAGGAACCTTAGTGATACCCCCAACCATCGATACAACCAAGGAGCCTTTGCACCCCAGGGCAATCCTCCAAACATCTAACTGTGAGTACCCATATAATCATGGCACATCAGCAGTCCTGAGCGAACTGACCCCAAAATGAACACTGGCAAACTGCTCCTGACAATCTACTCCCTACCCTTGATTCACCTAACACTAACCACCCCTCTTGCTGAATACAACATCTTACCCATACTATATAACCACCAAAATGTGACCAGACACACCACACCTCACCAAACTGACTACCACAAAAACAAGGGAGGCACACCTACAGACGGACAATCTCAATATAAAGGAAGGAAAGGTCACAGCAAGCCCTCACCAACAAAAAATCGACAACTGACAAAAATCCACATAACACCGAAGATAAATGACCCCTAGCAAAAAATTCAAATTGGCTACATTAATGCCAGATCAGTAGTAAATAAAGCAGCAATAACAGACTGGATCACATCAGAAAATCTCGACTTGCTTTTCATCAATGAAACCTGGGTCCATGACCAAAAGGACCCTATAATCCTAGGACCTTTGCCCCCCCCCCCCCCCCTCTCCCCGGGTTACAAAATCACTCACTGGACCAGAAAGGAAAATAGATGCGGAGGTATAGCAATGATTCACCGATCACACTTCGCTACCGAAACCACTGCCGAGTCCATATCACCGCAACATGAAATTGCATCCATCAGAATCAACCACACCACTCTGCAGAACCACCTAAACTGTGTCTTGTTTTACAGACCACCAGGCAACTGGAACGAATGCCAATCATACTTAATGGACTTCATATCAAACACCTGTGTTGCCCTTCCCAACATACTAATACTGGAAGACATTAGCCTCCACCTAGAAGACCCAAACTCTACCAACGCATGCGAATGCAAGGAATTCCTACGTCAATGGGACCTCAAATGCCCACACACTCAGGCAACCCATATCAAAGGGCACACACTAGACTTTATCTCCCACAAACTATCCTCAGACCAGAATCTAATAATATCAGAGATCAAATGGACAAACACACCATGGTCAGACCACTATAAACTAAACTTATCCCTACTATGGAAAAAAGGGCTCACACCATCCAAAAGAACGCACAACTTACAGCACAAGAGGCCAAATAGATCCGGAAACATTCTAGCAACAGATGTACAACAATGAATGGACAGCACAAACAGACTCCACACACTATATCTCAGACTGGGATATAAGATGTAAAAACATACTAGATGAAATAGCACCCTTACAAACTAGAACCTCACATAGGCACAACTCGATGCCATGGTACAATGAAGAACTGAAAAAACTAAAAATTCAGTCCAGGAAACTTGAGCGAGCATGGAAAAAAGCAAAAGATACACAAATACTCAACGCATGGAAACAAACTCAAAGAAAATAGAAATATGCAACAAGACAAGCCAAAAGGTTATACTACAAAACTAAAATAGGGCCTGACTACAAAGACACGAAAAAGTATACCAACTCGTGAACAAACTATTAGACACCACATTGGTCACCGCAATCAACGCAGACATCCCACCTGCAGACAAACTCGCCAAATACTTCAATGAAAAAATTGTAAACCTATGTAACACACTGACATCACTGACATTGAAAACTTAATTGAATGTCTAGACCCAACCCCCGGTGAATACCCAGCAGACAGACTTTGGACAAGCTTCGCCCCCCTTACTGTCAAAAACAGTCAATCAAGCGCTTAATAGGTTCTCTAAGACTCACTGTAAATTGGATACTTGCCCTAGTTACCTATTAAAATCTGCTCCCCACCGCTTCATAGCAGACCTCACATCCCACTTAAACTACATGCTTCAACATGGGCTTTTCCCCAAGGAAAAATGCAACATCCTACTCATCCCAATACTGAAAGATACCAAGAAAAAAACAGACGATATCACCAACTACCGCCCAGTAGCTTCAATCCCACTGGTAGGTAAACTGATGGAAAACGTGGTTACCAAACAACTCACTGACTACACAAACAACTTCACAATACTACACGAATCACAATCAGGATTCTTCTCCAGCCACAGCAAAAAAACAGTACTAACTATCCTTCTAGCCAAATTCAAACAAGAAATTGCAACAGGCAAAAGCATACTTCTCCTACAATTCGACATGTCTAGGGATCGACATGGTGAACCATAACATACTAGAATACTTCAGGATCGGTGGAAGTGTACTTAACTGGATCAAGGGCTTCCTAACGACTAGAACTTATCAAGTGAAATCGAAATCAACCATATCATCACCATGGAAAGCAGACTGCGGGGTACCTCAAGGATCGCCACTATCACCGCTCCTTTTCAACCTAATGATGACCCCACTAGCCAAGTCCCTATCCAATCAAGACCTTAACCCTTTCATATATGCGGACGATGTCACATTGTACATCCTTACAAAAATGATCTAACGGAAATCACCGAAGAAATCAAACTCAGCTTGAACATCATGAACTCTAGGGCATACATTTCAACTAAAACTCAACACAGAAAATGCACACTGTCTCATCCTCACATCCCAATACAAAACAATCAAACCCATCAACAAAACCACCCCAGATCACACCCTCCCTATCTCAGACAGCCTGAAAATTCTCGGAGTTACAATCGACTGAAATCTCACACTGGAGAGCCAAGTGAAAGCTACAACAAAGAAAATGTTTAACTCAATGTGGAAGCTCAAACGAGTGAAACCTTTCTTCCCAAGGGAAATATTTCGCAACTTTTTTTTTTGGTTACATTTGTACCCCGCACTTTCCCACTCATGGCAGGCTCAATGCGGTAGGCAATGGAGGGTTAAGTGACTTGCCCAGAATCACAAGGAGCTGCCTGTGCCAGTTCCTCAGTTCCCCAGGACCAAAGTCCACCACCCTAACCACTAGGCCACTCCTCCACCAATACTTAATACAATCCATGGTACTAAGCCATCTAGATTACTGCAATGGAATCTACGTGGGATAAGTACATAAGTAATGCCATACTGGGAAAAGTCCATCGAGCCCAGCATCCTGTCCACGACAGCGGCCAATCCAGGCCAAGGGCACCTGGCAAGCTTCCCAAACGTACAAACATTCTATACATGTTATTCCTGGAATTGTGGATTTTTCCCAAGTCCATTTAGTAGCGGTTTATGGACTTGTCCTTTAGGAAACCGTCCAACCCCTTTTAAAACTCTGCTAAGCTAACCGCCTTCACCACTTTCTCTGGCAACGAATTCCAGAGTTTAATTATATGTTGGGTGAAGAAAACGTTTCTCTGATTGTTTTAAATTTACTACGCTGTAGTTTCATCGCATGCCCCCTAGTCCTAGTATTTTTGGAAAGCGTGAACAGACGCTTCACATCCACCTGTTCCACTCCACTCATTATTTTATATACTACTACTCTATCATGTCTCCCCTCAGCCGTCTCTTCTCCAAGCTGAATAGCCCTAGCCTCCTTAATCTTTCTTCATAGGGAAGTCGTCCCATCCCCGCTATCATTTTAGTCGCCCTTCTCTGCACCTTTTCCAATTCTACTATATCTTTCTTGAGATGCAGCGACCAGAATTGAACACAATACTCAAGGTGCGGTCGCACCATGGAGCAATACAATGGCATTATAACATCCTCACACCTGTTTCCCATACCTTTCCTAATAATACCCAACATTCTATTCGCTTTCCTAGCCGCAGCAGCACTGAAACCTTCAGTGTATTATCGACGACGACACCCAGATCCCTTTCTTGGTCCGTAACTCCTAACGTGGAACCTTGCATGATGTAGCTATAATTTGGGTTCTTTTTTCCCACATGCATCACCTTGCACTTGCTCACATTAAATGTTATCTGCCATTTAGCCGCCTAGTCTCCCAGTCTCGTAAGGTCATCTTGTAATTTTTCACAATCCTGTCGCGATTTAACAACTTTGAATAACTTTGTGTCATCAGCAAATTTAATTACCTCGCTAGTTACTCCCATCTCTAAATCATTTATAAATATATTAAAAAGCAGCGGTCCTAGCACAGACCCCTGAGGAACCCCACTAACTACCCTTCTCCATTGTGAATACTGCCCATTTAACCCCACTCTCTGTTTCCTATCCTTCAACCAGTTTTTAATCCACAATAGGACATTTCCTCCTATCCCATGACCCTCCAATTTCCTCTGTAGCCTTTCATGAGGTACCTTGTCAAACGCCTTTTGGAAATGCAGATACACAATATCAACCGGTTCCCCTTTGTCCACATGTTTGTTTACTCCTTCAAAGAATTGAAGTAAATTGGTCAGGCAAGATTTCCCCACACAAAAGCCATGCTGACTCGGTCTCACTAATTCATGTCCTTGGATGTGCTCTGTAATTTTGTTTTTAATAATAGCCTCTACCATTTTCCCCGGCACTGACGTCAGACTCACCGTTCTATAATTTCCCGGATCTTCCCTGGAGCCTTTTTTAAAAATCGGTGTTACATTGGCCACCCTCCAATCTTCCGGTACCACGCTCGATTTTAAGGATAAGTTGCATATCACTAGCAGTAGCTCCGCCAGCTCATTTTTCAGTTCTATCAGTACTCTAGGATGAATACCATCCGGTCCTGGAGATTTGCTACTCTTCAGTTTGCTGAACTGCCCCATTACGTCCTCCAGGTTTACCGTGAAGTCAGTAAGTTTCTCCGACTCGTCCGCTTGAAATACCATTTCCGACACCGGTATCCCACCCAAATCTTCCTCGGTGAAGACCGAAGCAAAGAATTCATTCAGTCTCTCCGCTACGTCTTTGTCTTCCTTGATCGCCCCTTTTACCCCTCGGTCATCCAGCGGCCCAACCGATTCTTTTGCCGGCTTCCTGCTTTTAATATACCGAAAAAATTTTTACTATGTTTTTTTGCCTCTAATGCTATCTTTTTTTCGTAATCCCTCTTGGCCTTCTTTATCTGCGCCTTGCAATTGCATTGACACTCCTTATGCTGCTTCTTGTTATTTTCAGACGGTTCCATTTTCTGAAGGCGTTTCTTTTAGCCCTAATAGCTTCCTTCACCTCACTTTTCAACCAGGCCGGCTGTCTTTTGGACTTCCGTCTTTCTTTTCTAATTCGCGGACTATGTATGGCCTGGGCCTCCAGGATGGTATTTTTGAACAGCGTCCACGCCTGTTGTACAGTTTTTACTCTCTCAGTTGCCCCCCTAAGTTTTTTTTTTTTTTTTACCATTCTTCTCATTTTATCATAGTCTCCTTTTTTAAAGTTAAACGCTAACGTATTTGACTTTCTGTGTACAGTTACTTCAAGGTCGATATCAAAACTGATCATATTATGATCACTGTTATCAAGCGGCCCCAGTACCATAACGTCCCTCACCAGATCATGCGCTCCACTAAGGACCAAGTCTAGAATTTTTCCTTATCTGAAAACACAGCAGCCAAGCTTATATTTGGAAAAACAAGATTCAAAAGCACCAAACCTTTACGAGAAAAATTACACTGGCTCCCAATCAAAGAACGTATTGCGTTCAAAATCTGCACCCTGGTTCACAAGATCTATGGGAATGCCCCAGGATACATGATAGACCTCATAGACCTACCAACCAGAAACACAACAAAATCAACACAAACGTACCTAAATCTCCACTACCTAAGCTTCAAAGGACTTAAATACAAATCAGCCTATGCATCCAGCTTCTCTTATATTTATTTATTTATTTATTTGTTGCTTATATCCCACATTTTCCCACTCATGCAGGCGCAATGTGGCTTACAGAAAGTTAAATATAAGCACACAACTTTGGAACGCGCTTCTGACCGCTGTGAAAACAACATACGACAACCTAATTGTTACGTCTGTGCTCACCTCGCCCTCTGGTGGCCAGAACCGGTGGCTGCTGTGGACCGTCACCCGTTCCAGATTTCAGTCCGGTGCGGATCTTCCGGGCTGCCAGACTTGCTTGCTTGGATTGAACCTACACAGCACCCGTAGTTTCCTGGTGATTGTTGCAGTGTGCTCCAGGTGCTGTTGGGCTTATTAGCCATTCTGAAACCTTGCTGCTTTGCCTTTGCATTGCGTCTAAGGCCCTGGTATGTTGGTGCTTGTTGCACTTCAGCCTGAGTTTGTTTCCTTGCTCTTGTTCTTGCCTGAAGTCTTGCCTGTTCTAGTTAGTCTGTTTAGTTTAGGGTATTGCTTGTTTCCCAGTCTTGTGTCTTGTTTGTAGGTTTTTGTCTAGTTCTGGGTTTATCTGTGTTTGTTCCCTGCTTCAGTGGCTGCTTGCAACTTTCAGTTCAGTCTTTTGTCTAGCTGTGTTTGTTCCCTGCTTTAGTGGCTGCTTGCAACTTTCAGTTCAGTCTTTTGTCTAGCTGTGTTTGTTCCCTGTTTCAGTGGCTGCTCGCAGCTTTCAGTCCTGTTCTTTAGCCTATTCTTTCCCTGCCTTGCTGTCCCTGTGCTGCCTAGCTGTTAGCCAGTCCTGCCCTGTCCAGTAAGTCCTGCCGGCCACCTGAAGCCTTGAGCTCAACTCTTGGTGGAAAGTGGCCAGGTGCAGGTGAAGCCTAACTGTTTGTCAGAGATCTGCCCCGTCTGTAGTGTGGGGTGGTTTTGCCTGCCACTGCCGCTACTCTGCAGTGGCCCAAGGGCTCACTAACCCAGTTTCCCGCTTTGAAAACATGACACTAATCTTCTGGAAACTCCTAAAGACTTACCTGTTCAAAAAGGCATACTCAAACGACTCAACCTAAATGCCTAACCCCGCAACACAATAATATAAATGTTCATATTGGACATAACTACTCTTTCCCTTGACCCCTAATATGTTTATCAATGTTGATCATTAGTCTGTCTTAACCTCACTTTGTATTTGTTCATGCCGGTATTGGCGACTGCCACTACTGCACTAAGTAAGCCACATTGAGCCTACAAATAGGTGGGAAAATGTGGGATACAAATGCAATGAACAAATAAATAGACCATGGTATAATGTGTGTATATTACAATAACTTTTTGTTTTGCCACCATCTGAAGCTATTGTTAATTTATTTGTTATATCTTCTGTTCTTATTTTTGTATAACATGAAAACTCTTCAATAAAAATATGTATAGAAAAAGCAACACAATATTGAATGATCATCCCCCACTGGCAACAATGCAACTGGAGAACACCCTCTCAGCTTAGATGGAACAGTGCTCATGGAGGGGCTTTTTTTTTTTTTTGCAGGAGTTCGTTTGTTTCCTAATGTGTTTTTTTTTTTTTGTGTGTGTGTGCTGGCTAAGTGCGCCTGTGGCATGATGACCTTTTCATGGACTCCTTTTGTTACAAAAAAAGGAAAAAAAAAGACCAAACCAAAAGAACCTGAAGGGCTGATGATTGGTACCAACTCTGGAAGCAGCAGAGTTTTTGCATTTCTATTACATGAGGCAGTTACATTTTTTGCAGCACACCATACCTGCACCTCTTATAGGTGGAAGGAGCCATAAGGGGGGAAATTGTTGTCAGCTGTGTTTAGGATGATCTATTTCTTCTGCTTTGGAATATCATACTGGCTTTGGGAGGGACTGCTCAGAGTAGATATAGGCTCTGCAAGAAGTGTGTAGTTTTCAGTCTTCACCTGCATAACCCATCTGTCTGCGCCAGTCTGGAGAGATTAAAGGAAAGCAAATTAGCAGGTAAGGCCATATTTATCCTTTCTTTCCATGAGTTCAACTAGACCAGTCTGGGTCCCACCCTGGAAGAGCTTGGCATTGAGATTCCATTTTTAGTCACCTTCCTTAGTTGAAGAAACAGTTTTTTTTTTTCTGTAGAATCTACTTAAAAGCAAATAAATAAACTGAAAAGAAGAAATTTGACAATGGCTAAATTCTGAAACCAGAGGAAAAAGCTAATACTTATTCTGCTTTGGCATTTGCATGCTGAAGATTTCTAACATGCATCAGCTTCTTATACCAGTGATGTCACCTGAAAGTTCAACACCTCTATCTCCACCTGCTGGTCTGAATGGGATCTAACCCATGGGTTCGGACTGGTCTAGTAGAACTCAAGGAAAGAAAATTAATAGACGTGAATAAGTTTCTCCAAAAAACACAAACTATGAACCTTAAACGCCGCTATTTAAAAAAGGTTCCAGAGGGGATCCAGGAAATTATAGACCGGTGAGCCTGACGTCGGTGCCGGGCAAAATGGTAGAGACTAATATAAAGAACAAAATTACAGAGCATATTCAAAAGCATGGATTAATGAGACAAAGCCAACATGGATTTAGTGAAGGGAAATCTTGCCTCGCCAATCTTTCTTTGAAGGGGTGAACAAACGTGGATAAAGGCGAGCCGGTTGATATTATGTATCTGGATTTTCAAAAGGCGTTTGAAAGTACCTCATGTAAGACTTCAGAGGAAATTGGAAAGTCATGGAATAGGAGGTAGTGTCCTATTGTGGATTAAAAACTTGTTAAAAGATAGAAAACAGAGAGTAGGGTTAAATGGTCAGTATTCTCAATGGAGAAGGGTAGATAGTGGGGTTCCTCAGGGGTCTGTGCTGGGACCGCTGCTTTTTAACATATTTATAAATGATCTAAAGATGGGAGTAACTAGTGAGATAATTAAATTTGCTGATGACACAGTTATTCAAAGTTGTTAAATCGTGAGAGGATTGTGAAAAATTACAAGACACCTTATGAGACTGGGAGACTGGGCGTCTAAAATGAAAGATGACGTTTAATGTGAGCAAATGCAAAGTGATGCATGTGGGAAATAGGAACCCGAACTTTAGCTATGTAATGCAAGGTTCCACATTAGGAGTCACTGACCAAGAAAGGGATCTCGGTGTCATTGTTGATGATAACGTTGAAATGCTCTGCTCAGTGTGCTGCTGCGGCTAAGAAAGCAGGGGCGTAGCTACGGGTGGGCCCAGGCCCATCCAATCTCAGCTCAGGCCCACCCAGACATCTGGCAGCTTGCCAGTCTTACTGCGATTGTCCCTACATTTTTTTTTTGTTTTTTTTAGTGCGGGCGCCGGGCGGGTCGAATGGGTCCTGAATTGACCCAGAAGTTGTAGGCCATAGCGCTGCAGCTGGACGCCAGTACCGCTACTGTTGCAGAGTTCCGGTGTGATCTCTGCTCCTGCTTTTTGCCATACTCGTACTCTCGCCCCCCACTGTGCAGCCGACGGCGCCGCAGTGCTGCACGGTGAAATCTGCCGTCAGTGTCCCGCAGTTCCCGCTGCAGCTGGAAAGATCAGCCTTGAGCCTCCCCCCCCCCCCCCCCCCCCAGGCCTCAGAACTCCTCTGTGGCACCACAACAACAGCACAAATGGAGGGGAGAACAATATGCTGAGATCTGAGGCTGCACCTTTACCGAAGCCCAGCTGCCCAGGTAAAAAAGATAAAAAATAAATTAATTTTTACTTAAAATGTAAAGTTAGTGTAGTGCTGCTAGCTGGTGGTGCCGGTGGGCTTCTGGGTAGGGTGGGCTCTTCACTGCCTAGGGCACTAAATATACCTTTTTTCGCTAGGCAGTGAACAGCCCACCCTCCACCCAAAAACCCACCAAGGAACCACCATGACAAATATACAATCTTTTAAAAATTTTAACCTGCACACTAATAAAATTTAATTAATGTTGGTGGGTTTCTGGGTGGAGATAGTCTGCAGCGCCCAGGTTAAAACACTTTTTTGTTAAGTTTTAAATTTAATGTAGGTGGGGTTCTGGGTTGAGGTGGGCTCTACAGTGCTCAGCATATATTTTTAAAAAACAGTATATTTAATGCTGATGTTCTTCAGGGTAGGGAGGGAGGAGATGCCAGACCATGGGGCGATGGATAGGGGGTAGGACAGGGCTGACGTTAGGCTACAGGGTGTGGAGGGGGTTAGGGTAGGGCTGATGCCTAGCTATGGGATGGATGGTGGGGTAGGGAAGGGCTACAGGGATGGATGGGGGTTAAGATAGAGAAGGGAAGGTCTGATGCTGGGCTACGGGGTTGGATAGGGGTAGGGAAGGAAAGGCAGGGCAGATGCCAGGCTATGGAGATGGTTTGGGGGGGGGGGGTTAGGTATGGGTAAAGCTGATACCAGGCTACGGGGATAGATGGGTGAGAAGGGAAGGGCTGATGTCAGGTTATAGGACAATTTCTAATTTGGACCTTTATTCTGTGATCGATGAGGTTTGTGCCTTTGTTGTTGGAATTACTGTTAAGACTTGCAACATAGGCTCTGAGAAGTCTCTTTGCAGACTGGGCGTCTGAATGGCAGATGACGTTTAATGTGAACAAGTGCAAAGTGATGCATGTGGGAAAGAGGAACCCAAACTATAACTACGTCATGCAAGGTTCAGCGTTGGGAGTCATGGACCGAGAAAGGGATATAGGTGTCGTCGTTGATGATACGTTGAAAACCTCTGCTCAATGTGCTGCTGCGGCTAGGAAAACAAATAGAATGTTGGGTATCATTAGGAAAGGGATGGAAAACAAAAATAAGGATATTCTGCTGTTGTATCGCTCCATGGTGCGACGCACCTCAAGTATTGTGTTCAATTCTGGTCGCCGCACTTCAAAAAAGACATAGTGGAATTGGAAAAGGTGCAGAGAAGGGCGACAAAGATGATACAGGGGATGGGACGACTTCCTATCAGGATAGACTGAAGAGGCTAGGGCTCTTCAGCTTGGAGAAAAGGCGGCTGAGGGGAGATATGATAGAGGTCTATAAGATAATGAGTGGAATGGTACGGGTCGATGTGGAGCGTCTGTTTACGCTTTCCAAAAATACTAGGACAAGGGGGCATGCGATGAAGCTGCAGTGTGGTAAATTTAAAACAAATCGGAGGAAATTTTTCTTCACTCAACGCTTAGTTAGACTCTGGAATTTGCTGCCGGAAAAGGTGGTTAAGGCAGTTAACTTAGCGGACTTCAAAAAAGAGTTGGACGGCTTCCTGGAGGAAAAAGCCTTTGAATGGATGAGGGAATATTGTATTTCTAGGATGGGCAGGACAAATTGCTTGTTCTTTTGGCCGCTGTCGGTGACAGGGTGCTGGGCTCGATGGACCCTTGGTCTGACCCAGCATGGCGATGCGTATGTACTTATGTACCTGGCAGTGAAGGGATTTTTTGTTTCTATTAATGAGGTGCTTCCAGAATTTGAAGACATTGTTCCTACAGAAAGCTGTAAGGAAAAACATTCTAGCTATGTTCTGTATGCTACAGATTCCACAGTAGGTACAAACAAATCTTGATGTTGACAGCGATTTTTCTTATTTCATTAGTTAGAAATCTGGGGCTTTGTTTCATGCAGTTTTTGATGTGTTGAAGAGTAGACAAAGGTTAACCATTCTGAAAAATGTAAGTTTATTAACTGGGGTAAATTAATTGATGTTGAAATAAAAGTAAATTCTGTTAAGAGGACTTTATATTTCCCTCATGTCTTATTTTTAACAACCTAAATGATATTTGGGCTCTTTTTTTTTTTTTTTTGTTGTGTCACAACAGCGTTCAGTGTTTTACCTACATGAACATTATAGTTGAGAATAGCTGATGTAGATTGTGAAGGTGGGGGTGCTAAGCTTTAGTAAAAGGGCCACTTTATTATGCTTCTGCTACTTACCTATATACCTATATACACAATGCCCACCCATATTAGCTCTGGGCCCACCCAAAATGTCAGGTCTGGCTATGCCACTGTAAGAAAGCAAATAGAATGTTAGGTATTATTAGGAAAGGAGTGGAAACAAAAGTGAGGACGTTATAATGCCTTTGTATCGGTCCATGGTGCGACCGCACCACAAATATTGTGTTAAATTCTGTCACCGCATCTCAGTGCCAGATGACTGAACCTCCAACTAAAATGGCCATCCTAACCCTTCCCTCGGGCAGAAGTCCCTGGAGTGACATCCTCAGTGTGAGACGGGCGTATCTGCGTGGGGCCACAGGGGCCTGGGCCCCCGCAGATTTCACCCTGGACCCCCCTACCTTTGCTGGCGGGGGACCCCAACCTCCCGCCAGCCGACGTCCGCTTCCTCCTGCCTTTAAAAATATTCCTTCAGCTGGCGGGGTCTTCTGTTCTTCTTCGTCCTCCGTGGCGTGCTGTTCATTCAAAGAGCTGCAATCCAGTTTCGGAGTCTGACGTCGCTGCACCATTTCCACAGCACTTGAAAGTGCCTCATCTCAGTCATTGGCATTTGTTCACATTCACAATGCCCAATTGATGTTCATCTCAAACCTTGCTGAATATAGTTCACTACACTTTAATGCCACCTTATCCCTCTTCAGTTAGCTACCAGTTGTCCTGCTTGATCAAAAGTTCATTCCAGCATACAGTTTTACTTTCCTGTTCCCTTAATGCTCTGGGTTATTCGCTTCCACAGATTTTTCCCAGCTACCTCAATTCTCTCCTTCCATTTTAATCAGTTGAGGAATATAGCAGCCAGTAAACCCCTCACCTTAGCACCGGCAGCCTGGGCGAATGCAGACACCTCCATACTCTTCTCACTCCCTTCTGCCTCCTCCATTTTATCCCATTCCATCTCTTCCTCCTCCACCCAGGGCTCCCTCAGCTGCTCCTCATCCCCCTGATTGGAAACATCTTCCATCCTTCCCCTCCCCCTCCACTTCCTGTGAGTCCTGTATGGTCAGGTGCATTGTGGGATGGTAGTCCCTAGCCGTACTCATTCTAATCTCTTACCACCAGGGAGCGAGCTTCCCGCCTATAAGGGATGTGTGCCTGCCTCTTAGCTCCTTCCTGGGCTGCTCTCGCTTTCCTTGAGGTCGTCCTCTCAGCAACCCCTTACATACCCCCATGCTAAAGTGATTGCTAGTGTCCTCCTCATTTTCACTAGCAATCCGAGATAAGTGTCAGCATTCCCCAGTAACCTCCCCGCTCGGTGTTCTATCTGGAAACGGTAGGGCTGCAGGGCTAGATACCACCGGGTAAGGCGGGCATTACTATTCCTCATAATCCCCAACCTTTTTTAAGGGAGCATGATCAGTTAGCAGCGTGAAAGGCCGTCCATCCAGATAGAAGTGGCACATCTGAATGGCCCACAAAGGCCAGGCACTCCCGCTCTATGGTTGAATAGCGCCTTTCATGGGGTAGCAGTTTCTTACTCAGGTACATAAGGGGGTGCTCCTGGCCCTCGTGCACCTGAGACAGCAGTGCCCCCATTCCCACCCCGGAGGCGTCAGTCAGTAACACAATTGGTTTAGAAAAATCAACCGCCCTCAGCAGCGGTTCCTGGCATAAAGATACTTGCAATTTATTGAAAGCTGCCTGGCCCTCAGCATCCCACTGGAGAGTATTCAGGGCCGTGCCCTGTAGCCGGTCAGTTAAAGGAGCAGCCAGAGAGGCAAAGTGAGGAATAAATCTCCTATAGTACCCAACTATTCCCAGGAACCTTCTCAACCCCTTTTTATTGTTTGGATATGGGAACTCCTGAATACTCTCTACTTTATCCAACAGGGGAGTTATTTGCCCATCCCCCACCATGTACCCCACGTATTTCACCCTCTACTTCCCAAAGTGACATTTCTGGAGATTCAGTGTTAACCCGGCCTGCTAAAAGCTTAAAGCACTGCTCGAACCCTTAGTATATGCGTGGGCCAGTCTTCACTGTGAATCACCACATCATCAAGAGATGCTGCAGCATATTCCTGATGTGGGTGCAAGATCCTATGTAGGAGTCGTTGGCAGGATGCAGCTGCGGAATTAAGCCCAAACGGCATCCTCTTGAACTGGTAAAGGCCCAGAGGAGTGGAAAAGGCCGTTTTGGGCCGAGCTTACGTTGTCAGGGGGATTTGCCAGTAGCCCTTGGTCAAGTCCAGAGTCGATAGGTATTTGGCAGTTCCCAACCGGTCCAGCAGCTTGTCAATTCGTGGCATAGGATAAGCGTCCGACCAACAGAGCATTGACCTGCCGGAAGTCAATGCAGAACCGCCAAGTACCGTCCGACTTCGGGACCAATACCACCAGACTCGACCAAGGGCTGAACGACTCAATGACACCAAATGCTAGCTTCAATCAGGATTCTCAATCAGGATTTCGATCGAACTACAGCACAGAAACAGTACTAGTAACTTTTTAATGAATAAATTTAAACAAGCTATTGCAACTGGCAATAACATACTTCTCCTTCAATTTGATATGTCCAGTGCCTTCGACAAGGTCAACCATGGAATACTATTACACATCCTGGAATACTTTGGAGTTGGAGGTAACGTTCTTAAATGGTTTAGAGGATTCCTGACTACAAGATCATACCAAGTAATAATTAACGCGGTGATATCAGACCTATGGATACCCGAATGCGGAGTCCCCCAAGGATCCCACCTCTCACCAACCTCTTTAACCTCATGATGATACCCCTAGCCAAGCTATTAGACAATCAAAATCTCAACCCATACATTATGCAGATGATGTCACGATTACATCCTGTTGAAACATGACCTAAAAGAAATCACCAACGAAATCAACCAAAGCTTCCAAATCATGCACTCCTGGGCGGATGCATTTCAGCTCAAACTCAACGCAGAAAAAACACAATGTCTTACCTCTCAACACAACACAAATAAATTCACCACCATAACCAACCCCAAACTTTTCCTTCCCCCGTCTCAAACAATTTGAAAGTTCTGGAGTTACCATCGATCGAAACCTCACACTTGAAAACCACGTGAAGAATACAACTAAGAAAATGTTCCACTTTGTGGAAACTCAAAGAGTAAAACCTTTCTTCCCGAGAGCCATTTCTGGAACCTGGTACAGTCAACGGTACTTAGCCACCTGGACTACTGCAATGCACTCTACGCTGGCTGTAAAGAACAAACCATCAAGAAACTTCAAACAGCCCAGAATACCGCAGCAAGACTCATATTTGGAAAAACAAAATATGAAAGTGCAAAACCCCTAAGAGAGAAATTACACTGGCTCCCACTTAAAGAAACGTATGGTGTTCAAGATTTTCACGATTGTTCATAAAATCATTCACGGAGAGGGCCCCGAACCTACAGGCTAGACCTCATGGACCTCCCACCTAGAAACGCCAAAAGATCTTCTCGCACCTTTGTTAACCTACACTTCCCCAGCTGTAAAGGACTGAAATACAAACTAACACACGCGACCAGCTTTTCCTACATGAGCACGCAGATGTGGAACTCACTACCAACTCACCTGAAAGCGATCAACGAAGTAATAAATTTCCACAAATCTCTGAAAATCTCTTCTTCATAAGGCCTACCACGATAACCCTTAACTAACCATAACACAACACCTACACACCTTTACTCAGAATGTCTCTTTCGATAACTGCTTGACCAGACCCTCGTGCTTGCCTTGATTTCTGTGTAACACCAATTGTACCCTTTACCCTGGTATGGTGATGCCATAACAGGTCTTTGTAAGCCACTTTGAGCCTGCAAATAGGTGGGAAAATGTGGGATACAAGTGCAATAAATAAATCTTTCACTTGCCGAATCACTTCTGTCTTGCTGTGCTGTTAGGAGCACTTCTGCCTGCTTGTTTAAGCTTCCCTGCTTTACCCTTCTGGTGCTGATAGGAGCACTTCTGTCTTGCTGTGCTGTTAGGAGCACTTATGCCTGCTTGTTTAAGCTTCCCTGCTTTACCCTTCTGGTGCTGATAGGAGCACTTCTGTCTTGCTGTGCTGTAGGAGCACTTCTGCTTTGTCTTGTGTCTTACCTGTATGCCTTGTTCTTCTCTGGGTGCCTGTGGGCAGTCCTGTTTTGAACCCTAACCCTGTTTCTGTCAAGCTTGTTCTGTATCCTATTCCCTGTCTGAGAATCCCATATCCTCAGTAGTCCCGAACCCTGTGTTAGTCAAGCTTGTTTAGTATCATGTTGGTCTAGTCTGTCTGCAAGCTAGGTCCAGTAAGTCCTGCCCGGCCGTCTGCACCTGGGGGCTCACCCTGGGAATGGTGGTCAAGCGCAGGTGAAAGACCGGTTGCTCTGTCCTGCCTATTCCCTGCCTGCCTACTGCTGTAGTTCCAGTCCTGTGGTTCCAGTTCGGTTGTTCCAGCTTTGCCTGTCTACAGCTTCCTCCTGCCTTACTTGCTTACCCAGTCCTGGTTGAGGGGTCTTGCCTACTGCTGCCGCTGGTCGGCAGCGGTCCAAGGGCTCACGTGGTGCCAGTGTCCCGAGAGCCTGAGACCGTGACAGTTACTTGCCTGCCTGGTGCATAGGTTGTGATCCTCATGCAGTACGTAGAAAATATTGTAGACAGTACTGGGGAGGAGCCAGCTGTCTTGGTACATGTGGGTATCAAAAACATGGGAAATGTGAGAGGGAGGGTTCTTGAAACCAAATTTAGTCTCTTGGGTAGAAAGCAGAAATCCAAAATCTCAAGAGCAGCATTTTCAGACGTGTTCCTTGTCTTATGAGCAAAACCAAAGAGACAGGCAGAACTTCAGAGTGTTGATGTGTGAATGAGATGATGCAGGGAGGTAAAGAATTGAGAACATTCTGGGGAAAGGATAGCCTATTCCAGAAGGATGGACCCCACCTTAACCAAGGTGGAAGCACTTTTGGTAACAAAGTTTAAAACGGAGTTAGAGCAGCTTTTAAAACTAGAAACAAGCTAAGGGAAGGGCTGAGAGTCACTCAAAAGCGCATGGTTCAGAACAAGGTATCTTTGAAGGATATTACCAAAATAGGGAAGTTAGGGCATTCCAATAGTGAGGTTGCAATAAAGGCCATAGTATAACCAGGTGCCTTTTAAATATAGACCAAAAGTTAAAAAGGAGTAGGGATGGGCGATGATCCTTTACAGACAAAACAGGATGCCAAGGATCATTGAAAGATCATTGTCCATCCCTACTCCTTGACTTTTTGGTGTATGAGTTCTTTTCTGGTTCTTTTTGGTTTGCCTTTAAATAAAGCGCAGACAGACTAGAAAAACTTCAAATTATTATTGTCTACTGTTGAGCAAATTGTTAATAGGAATAAAAAAACATTGTTTGAAGTGTCTATATACACATACTAGAAGCCTAAAAAAATAAGATGGGAGAGTTAAAATATATTGCAATAAATTAAAAAAAATGAGATATAATAGGCATCTCTGAGACCTGATGAAAGGAAAATAACCAGTTCCAGTTGATTCAAAATGCTGCAATAAGGGCTGATAGAAGGTTGTAAGTAAAGTGACAATATCACACTATTTTTGCAAAAAGTTCAATGGCTACCACGTACAATACAGGGCTAAATTTAAAATGTCAGATTTTCAAGATCATCAGCGAAATCACCCTATACTTGAGAACGGGATCTCCCTCTACATAACTTCAATGCCACTGAGGTCCTTCAAACCAAGGAGTGTCCCTGACCACACCCTCTCCAAAGGACATCATGTAATGTGATACACACCAACAAGCCTACTGTGGAGTGTACTCCCTGAAAGGCTTCGCTTAACACAAAACTAGATTTCAGGAAGCAAGTGAAAGCTTGGCTGTTCACTCAGGCCTTAATAGAAGAAGTAACTAACTTGCCAGTCACACACATATACAAGGGGACACACCAGCTGCACATACTGTAACAGGACTTGAATATCCATGCTTGTGCTAGCTGAGATAATATTCAAGCACCTTTCTGACTTCATATTCAACTTAATTTAAATTATTCTCCCCTATTTTCTAACTCTGTTATGCTATCTTATCTATCTATATGTTCTGTCTTTACTTACACCCTATTGTGTTGACGTAATGTAGTATACTATGAGGCATATTTTCAAAGCACTTAGCCTTCCAAAGTTCCAAGGTTTCTATGGAACCTTGAAAGGCTAAGTGCTTTGAAATATGCCTCTATGCCATACCTTGTATTGTTTTTTGAATATTTTTACTTTTATAATTGTCTTTCTATGTTTGACTTTTATTCTTGCTGTATACCACCTTGAGCGAATTTATTCAAAAAGATGATAGATAAATCCTAATAAATAATTACATAATCCACCAATGGGACACTGTCATACCAGGGTATAATTTATATAGTAGTGATAGGGTGGATCAGATTAGTGAAGGGGTAGTGCCAGAGGCATTTTCATTGCTCCCTTTGAGGATGCAAGCAGAGACTTGGTCACATCTTTGACAATGGCTTAGGAGTCTTTGGCTCCTTTAAACACCGTAATCATTCCTTGCAAACCCGAGCACCATAGTATAGACCAGATAAGCTTTTACTAGAATAACAAATTCGCCATTGCGAAAGGAAGTAGCAAAAATCTTGTCTCCTTGCTGACCTGGACAAATTCAAATATCACTCTCGTTATATATATATATATGAACAAAAGATATCAGTATTAAAAACCTCTGTTATTCTCAAGTACTGTATTTTTCGGACTATAAGACGCACTTTTTTCCCCCCAAATTTGGGGAGGAAAATGTGGGTGCGTCTTATAGTCCGAATGTAGCGTACCTGCTCACTGTGGGGGGGGGGGGGGTCGGCGGCGGTGGAGCGGGGTTACAGGAGGCAGAAGCAGGGTCGCCGCTGCAGGAAGCCGGTGGCAGCAGGAGTGGGGTGATGCGGGCCCTGGGCTGGGAGGAGGGGGTGTCCCGGCGTTGCTAAACAAGGGAGGCAGGAGCAGAGTCCCCGCTGCGACATACTATAGTGCTAGGGAGGAGGGTACAGGCAGTACAGGCATGTTAGGAGAGAGAGCCTGCAGCTCCCATACGTGCCTCTATCACGTGACTGGTGGTGTCCTCCATTAACATTAACATAGGCAAATTCCACTGCAAGAGCCACACAGGTTGTGCAAACTGCTGTCCCCATACAAGAGTGTTGCACAACCTCTGGTCCTCCAGCAGATTTCCGTCATAACAGTTCATCAGCAGCAGATCTCCCCATAACAGTGCATCATCCACTGATGTTCTCAGCTACAGTGCCCCCATAACTATGAAGGACACAGTGCTGATAGTTCTGTCATTACTGTATTTGTTGCAGAAAGATACAATAGCATATCATAGTCTGCTGCTGAATCTAACCATAATTGTGGAAAGATGTCAAAGCAGAAAGGATTTCATATAAAATCCCTTTTAAACTGGAAGTAGTGAAGTACACCAAAGAACATGGTAACAGAGCAGCGGAGAGACACTTTGGGCCACCTCCAACCGAAAAAATGATACGGGAATGGAGGAACAGGAGGATCAGCTGCAAAAAAAGGACAAAATGAAATAATGTTTTTGGGGGCATGCTGCAAAATGGCCACAGTTAGAAGGGATATGAAGAGTGGATCACACGTCACAGGAACAATGACTTTCAGTATCTACAAAAAATGATCATTTATGAAGCCAAACGTCTTGCTACAGAGAAAGGCATTGAGGACTTCATGGGGATCACCATCATGGTGCCACAGATTTATGAAGAGATGTGGCCTTGCTATGTGCACCAAAAGTAGGATTGCACAAAAAATGCCTTTAGAATATGAATCCAAGATTGTGTCTTTTCACAAATTTGTACTGGATGCAAGAAAGAAAAATGGATTTGAAATAAGCCAGATTGGGACATGAATGAAGTTCATGTTCCATCAAACAAGACTGTTGATGTGAAAGGTGCCAAAAACCATAACCGTGAAAACCTCAGGGCATGAGAAAACCTCATTACACGGTTGTGTTTTCCTGCTGTGCAGATGGCACCAAACTGCACCAATGCTGATTTTCAAGAGAAAAACCATGCTACAAGAGAAGTATTGTTCATGTTCATGACAAAGGATGGATGGACGAAAATGGCATGAAGATATGGCTAGAAAAAGTGTGGTCCAAACGTCCTGGAGGGCTTCTGAAAAAACCTGTTCTATTAGTGCTTGACCAGTTTAGGGCACATACCACTGAAGCCACAAAAAAGAGATTTAAAGAAGAGAAAACCCATCTAGCCGTAATTCCTAGGGGGCTTACCAGCCAGTTGCAACCTTTGGACGTTTCCATCAACAAGCCATTTAAAGTTTTCATGAGAGAAGAGTGGAATAAATGGATGGCTGCTGGAAATCATGATCTGACACCAACCTGGACGATGAAGAGGCCCACTTTCACCCAAGTTTGTGAGTGGGTGAAAACCTCATGACAGTCAGTTAAGGATAAAACCGTTGTGAGGTCCTTCAAAAAATGTGGCATCAGCAATGCCTTAGACGGCTATGAAGATGACATCCTCTATGAACCAAGTGAAGACAGTGATATAGTGATTCTGAGGACGAGCTTCATAAATGTGGACAGTACTGACGACGAGTTCTTGGGGTTCCCTGATGATTAGAAGAGTTTCTATACTTAAAGCTTAAAGTCAGTAATAATGTTGTTAATGCTGCTGTTGAGTTCTGTTTACCATTTGCATTGGTTAAATATTATGTTATTTATGTTGTTAATATGTTACCACACCTTTTTGCTTCAAAATTTGTTTTCCTATTTTTCTCCTCTAAAACCTAGGTTCATCTTATAGTCTGAAAAAATACGGTAATTAAGGATACTCCATATTCAGGCAGATTAAGTACATAAGTGTTGCCATACTGGGACAGATCGAAGTTCCATCAAGCCTACTACTATAAATCATTTCTATAGCGCTACCAGTCGTACGCAGCGCTTCACAATTTAACATGAAGAAAAGACAGTCCCTATCCTGTTTCCAACAGTGGCCAATCCAGATCACAAGTACCTGGCAAGATCGAAAACAGTACAATTATTTTTATTTTATTTTATTTACATTTGTACCCCGCGCTTTCTCATTCATAGCAGGCTCAATGCTGCTTATCCCAGAAATCAGCAGTGGATTTTCCCAAGTCCGTTTTAATAATGGCTTATGGACTTTTCTTTTAGGAAGATATCCAAACCTTTTTTTAAACACTGCTAATCTAACTGCTTTTACCACATTCTCTGGCTACGAATGCCAGAGTTTAATTATACATTGAGTGAAAAAAATATCTTCTCCGATTGGTTTCAAATTTACTACTTTGTAGCTTCATTGTGTGCCACCTAGTCCTAGTATTTTTGGAAAGAGTAAACAAGCGATTCACGTCTACCTGTTCCACTCCAGTCAGTATTTTATATACCTCTATAATAGCTCCCCTCAGCTCTCTTTTCCCAAGCTGAAGAGCCCAAGTCGTTTCAGCCTTTCTTCATATGGAAGTCGTCCCATCCCCTTTATCATTTTTGTCTCCCTTCTCTGTACCTTTTCTAATTCCACTATATCTTTTCTGAGATGCGGCAACCATAATTGCACACAGTATTCAAGGTGCGGTCACACCATGGAGCATAATAAGGCATTATAACATCCTTGTTTTTATTCTCCATTCCTTCCCTAATAATACCTAACATTTACCACTGCAGCACACTAAGCAGATGGTTTCAAAGTATCGTTAACGATGACACCTAGATCTTTTTCCTGGTCTGTGACTCCCTAACGTGGAACCTTGCATCACGTAGCTATAGTTCAGGTTCTTCTTTCTCACATGCATCACTTTGCACTTGCTCATGTTAAATATCATCCGCCATTTGGATCCCCCGTCTTGCGATTTAACAGCTTTGAATAATTTTGTGTCATCGGTAAACTTAATTTCCTCACTAGTTGTTCCCATATCTAGATCATTTATAAACATGTTAAAAAGCAGCAGCCCCAACACAGACCCCTGGGGTACCCCTCTATCTGCCTTTCTCCATTGAGAATACTGACAATTTAACCCTTCTCTCTGTTTTCTGTCCTTTTAATCCACAATAGAACACTACCTCGTATTCCATGACTTTCCAATTTTCTCAGGAATCTTTCATGAGGTACTTTGTCAAATGCCTTTTGAAAATCCATAATATTGACTGGCTCACCTTTAGCCACATGTTTGTTCATTCCTTCAAAGAATGTAATAGATTTGTGAGGCAAGATTTCCCTTCACTAAATCCATGTTGGCCTTTTCTCATTAATTTATGCTTTTGAATATTCTCTGTAATTTTGTTCTTTATAATAGTCTCTACCATTTTGCCCAGCACCAATGTCAGGCTCACCGGTCTGTATTTTCCCGGATTACCTCTTGAACCCCTTTTAAAAATTAGTGTTAATTGGCCAGCCTCCAATCTTCCGGTACCATGCTTGACTTTAAAGAAAAATTAGATATTGCTAACAATAGTTCTGCAAATTCATTTGTCAATTCTATCAATACTGTGTGATGTATACCATCTGGTCCTGGCGATTTGCTACTCTTCAATTAGTCAAATTGCCCCATTACATCTTCCTTGTTTACAGAGAGTTGATTCAGTTTCTCTGACTCATCAGCACTGAATACCATTTTTGGCACCGGTATCTCTCCACATCTTCCGCAGTGAAGACCAAAGGAAAGAATTAATTAATTTTATCTCCCAGCTATGGCCTTAATTCTTCCTGAGTGCCCCTTTTCCCCCTTGGCCATCTAGTGGTCCAACCGATTCTTATGCTGGCTTCTTGCTTTTAACATACCTAAAAAAGTTGTTACTATGTGTTTTCACCTCCAGCACAATTTTCTTTTCAAAGTTTCTCTTTGCTTTCCTAATCAGTGGTTGGCATTTGGTTTGTCATTCTTATGTAGTTTCCTATTATTATAAGTTGGATCCTTCTTCCATGTTCTGAAGGATTTTCTTTTAGCTCTAATAGCTACCTTCACCTCCCTTTTTAACCATGCTGGCTGTTGTTTGGTCTTCCTTCCTCCTTTTTAATACACGGAATATATTTGGCCTGGGCTTCTAGTATGGTATTTTTGAACAGCATCCATGCCTGCTTTAAATTTTGACCTTCACAGCTGCTCCTCTAAGTTTTTTGTTTTTCACCATTCTTCTCATTTTATCATAGTCTCCTGTTTGAAAGTTAAATGCTAGCTTATTGGATTTCCTGTGTTTACTTACTCTAGAACTTATATCAAATCTGATCATGTTATGATCACTGTAATCAAGAGGCTCCTGCACCAGATCATGTGCTCCACTAGGTCTAGAATTGTTCCTCTTCTTGTTGGCTCCTGAACCAGCTGCTCCATAAAGCAGTCCTTGATTCCATCAAGGCATTTCACCTCTCTAGCATGCACTGGTGTTACATTTATCCAGTCAATATGGGGGTAATTAAAATCATCCATTATATTGTGTTCCCCAGTTTATTAGCCTCCCTAATTTCTGATAACGTTTCTACATCTCTCTCTTCATCCTGGCCAGATGGACGGTAGTCTATCGCTATCCTTTTCCCCTTTACACATGGAATTTCAATCCATAGGGATTCCAAGATATGTTTTGTCCTGTAGAATTTTTAGTCTGTTCGATTCAAGGCCTTCCTTAACATACAGTGCTACCCCCTCCACCAATTCGATCCACCCTATTACTACGATATAATTTTTACCCTGGTATGATAGTGTGCCCACAGTTTATTCTCCTTCCACCAGGTCTCAGAGATGCCGATTATATCTAATTTTTCATTTAGTACAATATATTCCTAATTCTCCCATCTTATTTTTTAGGCTTCTGGCATGTGCATATAGACATTTCAGACTGTTTGTTGTTCCTATTTACATCTTGCTCAGCAGTTGACAATTGGCAGCCGCTGTGCTCCGATCTTCACCTGTACTCTGTCTTACGGCTGATTCCCCTGCTCACCACCAGCGTCTGGCAGTGTTGTGGTGCAATTGCATCGGGGGTGTGGTGGTGATTGCGCGGTGGGGCGCAGTGGTGGTTGCACGGTGGGCACGGGTCCGACTCTGGACCGCTCAGCGGGGTCCAGTACGTGACCGGGGGCTCGTTTGGTCCACCGACTGCGGACATCTCTCTGATCCTCCGGGCCGATGGCTTCTTCTGAGTTGCGGGGCTCCCCCCGATATCGGCCTGCTGCTCGATCGCTCGTTGGACGTTGTGGCGGTGTCGTTGGGCCTCTTGAAGAATACATCTCATGGTGAAGTGCCTGTTCTGCTGTTTTGCTGATTTCAACTGCGAAAATGGCCTGATTTGACTGTTTGCTGGCTTCCATTTTTCCATCAGCTGTTCATCGTTGAAGATATTAGAGAGTGAGCAGGTCTTTGTGCCAGCTGTCAAGGGAGCTGAGTGGTCAGACAAAGGAGCGGATTTCAAACTCCATTTACCCCATGCAAAGTCAACTTGGTCTGTCGGCAGCTAGCTCAGCGGCTTGTCAGGCATGGGTTGCAGCAGCGATGGCCAAGTCTCGCCGTCGCCACCTTGAACAAGAGATCGCCCTGAAGCTAGAACTGGCTGACCTAAAGGCGGAAGATACCCGCAGGAGGGCCGAGGCGACGCGCGAGAGGGCTGCAATGGCGGCTGAGGGTCGCAAGAAGAAGGGCCAAGCTGAACATTAGGCTGGAGGCGCTCCAGCAAGACAGAGAAATCGTTAGGTTGGAAGCGCAAGCCAGTGCCTTCGGAGAAGCGGGTAGAATTGAGTGACGCGGCAGAGCGACTCAGCCACCTTTCCGCTGAAGACCCTGCTCGAAGAACTAAAGCTTATGTGATAGCACACACCCTAGCATCTAGCAGAGCAGCGATACATTCAGAGCAGATGAGCCCTCCGATCCTGAAGACCAAACTGCCCTCAGCACTGGAATGCGAACCCAAGAAAGAAGCTCGAGGTGCGACACATCATGGAAGCTGACTCTCAGCGCACCGACGCGCATGTATGTATACGCTCTGATGCACCACCAGCCGCCTCCAAGGGGCATCATTTCAACACCCCGTAGGCAATCAAGAAACATCAAGGCGGTCGCATCCCACGTATAATCCGTACAGAGGCCAGACCAGTCCACCCGCAGCGGTCCACCACTGCTCACACCCGAAACCTCAACAGGAGATGAGCTAGTGAGATATCTGGTGTGCAAGGATCTGGGGGGCTCGGGACTTAACCAGTTCGACGGGCCGCCCCCCGAACGTTACCGGGCATGGAAGTCAGACTTCAAGGATGCCATCACGAACATGAGGCTCACTCCCAAGCAAGAGATGAACATGATGCGACACTGCTGGGGAAGGAGACAGCCGTACGCGTAGAAGAGTTGAAGCACTCCTATCTGAGCGACCCGTCTAAAGGGTTAGAAGGGATGTGGGAAAGGCTCGAGGAGTACTACGAGAGCCCGGAAGCCATAGAGAATTCATTGTTCAACAAGTTGGATAGATTCCCAACGATATCCATTAGAGACCACTACAAGTTGCAAGAACTGGGAAACCTCCTTCACGAGCTGGAAGCAGTCAAGGCCGAGAACGGATTTCCAAACCTCAGCCAGCTAGACATGCCTCGAGGCACCAAGAGCATCTTAGGGAAGTTACCATACGACATAAGGAGAAGTGGTCAGTAGCCGGCACACGATACAAGGGCAGAGAATCAAGGAAGTATCCTCCCTTCAGTATCTTCACAAGTTTCATAGGGACATAGCCAAAAGGAGAAAAGACCCCTGTTCATAGTGGAACCATCTGAATTGGGCCCGTCCTGGGAAGGGAAACCAGACAGAACATACAGGAAACCTATTTCTGTGCATAAGACAGGAGTATCATCCTCAACCCCTGACCCTCCTCCCAATACGAAGAATGCAGAGGTCCCCAATGCCCATACACAAGGCGCCCCATCCGCTCAGAGAGTGTCGGTGGTTCTGAGGGTGCCTTTGAAGGAGCGCATGGAGCTGCTTACGAGGTACAGATTCTGCTACAGGTGCTGTTCTTCCTCAGACCATCTCGCCAGAGACTGCAGAGCTCCTGTCCGGTGCGCGGAGTGCGGGCAGTAACCGACATATCTGTGCTCTACAACCCCAGCGAGCAAAGCCTTGTATCAACCCCGAAACAGATCACGGCATGGAGACGGAAGAAAGGGAGGCGACGACACTTCAGTCACGCCGAAGTGTACGAGGGTGTGTGGGAAGACCCGCGAAGGAAGGTCTTTGCGCAAGATATGCCTAGCCAAGGTGTATCCCGAAGGACGACCCGAGGAAGCAGTAAAAATGTAACGCCATCATAGACAACAGAGCAACCGGTCCCTTGCAAGATCAGAGTTTTTCGACCTGTTCAAGCTCCATCAAGCCTGTTCCTCTTATAGCATTAGGACATGTACAAGAATCGTGCAAATGTCGGGAAGAGTGGCGAGCGGCTATGTGATAGAGGCAATAGATGGAAGCACCAAGTCACGGTTGCCCACGCTGATCGAATGTGACCAGATTCCAGATGACAAGGATGAAATTCCAACACCAGAGGCGGCATGGGGAACCACCCCCATCTAAGACCCATAGCCAACCAGCTCGGGCATGGTGGATCCAGACTCTGAAATCTTACTTTTGCTGGCTGAGATGCGCCAGAACTCTTGGCATCCATGAATCACGCAGGGGCCCGCGTGATGCTCCCTATATGCAAACGTCTCGACTTGGGTTGGACAATAGTGGGCAACGTCTGCCTCGATCGAACAAAGCCAAACAGTCAAGATGCTCGCCACCACGGCCTAGAAGGCGGGTGCGCTTCCTTATGTGAGCCATGCACCAAGCACCTGACCACCAAAGAGGCCCCCGCTCACAAGGAATGAACAGTGACTCAACACTCTACCGAACCACCTCCACAGCAGATTTGAGTGAATGCTTGGGAAGCTTGGTGTTCCACACCACTGAAGATGACAAACCAGCCTTCTCTATAGAAGATAAAGAGTTCCTGACATCATGAAAAAAGAATTTAGGAAAGACGAGGCGAACAGCTGGGTGGCACCCCTCCCGTTTCATAAGCCCAGGTCTCGGCTCCCAAACAACAGAAGTTATGCCCTTTCTCGACTTGCTTCACTGCAGAAAACTATGAGAAGGAAACCAGAGATGAGAGAGCATTTCACAACCTTCATGCAAGAAACGCTAATCGCAGAGTCCTGAGCCTTCACACAAGGCGAAGGAAAAAGAGATCTAAGCAAGAATGCTCACCGCAAAGTCTGAGCCTTCACACAGGGTGTGGGCAAAAAAGAACGGAGCAGTTGCTCTCAAGCAGGATATCGGATGAACTCCCTGGGTCTAAACCAGAAGGAGCTGGACAGCCACACTCCGCATCAGGCGTCGGAAAGGCGCAAGACAACCAACTGGCAGTGACGTCAGCTGCTCGACTTGAAGCCACAGCAAGAGATAAGCCAACAGAGTATCTGACCAGCAAAGATCTGGGAAGCGCAGAGTTTACCCAGTCCAATGACCGCCCTGAGCACCACAGGACGGGGAAATCTGATTCCGAGGATTCCATATTGGGTATAAAGCTTACTCCTAAGCAAGAGAAGTACACGATGCTGCACAGGCTGAGAAAGAAAAGAGCCGCACGCGTAGAAGAATTGAATCCAGATCATCCCACCAAAGACTGCAAAGTACCTATCAAGGGTACAGAACATGGCAACGACCAGAGCGTCTATGCAGTACACCCAGATGATGCAGAACCAAACTCTAAACCTGAGTCGAATCATGGCGGGGAGACGGAGGAAAACGCACCAACATTCCAAGCCATTCCGAGATGCACAAAGGTGTGTGAAGGAAACCGCGAAGGGAGATGCCGCACCAAGACATGCTTGACCGAAGTGCAGCCTGAAGGACGACGTGGCAAAGCAGCCAAAACGTATGTCGTCATAGATGAGCAGAGCAACAGGCCTCTCGCAAGATCAGAGCGCCATGACCTGTTCGACATCCACCAAAACTACTCCCCAGACAGCATCAAAACTTGTGCAAAGGCCGTTCAGACGGCAAGGCAAGCAGCAAGCGGTGACGCGATAGAGGATATGAATGGCGACACCATGCTACGGTCACCCACAAGGGCTGAACGTGAACAGATACCAGGTGACAAGGGTGAGATTCCCACACTACAGGCTGCCCAGAATCACCCTAACCTGAGGCCCACAACCGACCAGATTGCCTACTTGAATCCAGATGCTGAGATCTCGCTCTTGCCGGACAGAGATGTACCAGAATCCCTGGACATCCGTGAATCGTGCAAGAGCCCACTCAGTGCTCCCTATGCACACCCACCCAACTTGGGTTGGACAACAGTAGGGCGATGCCTGCCTCAAGCGAACAAGAAAGTCAAATGTCAAGGTACTTCACACCAATGTCCTAGACAGCGGGCGCTCTTCCTTGTTCGAGCCATGTACCAACCATCTAACTACCAAAGAAGCTCCCGCCCAGAAGAAACAGAGCATTGTCCCAATGCTCTACAAAACAGTCTCTCAAGCAGGCCTAGGAGAACACCTGGGAAGCTCTGTGTTCCAGAACACCAAAGATGGAGATGAACCAGCCTTCTCCATAAAAGATAAAGAGTTCCTGAGCATGATGAACAAAGAGTTCAGTAAAGATGAGTCATTCTCTTCAGTAGACCATGCCAGAGACCTGAAAGATCTAGACTTGGGTGCGGACACACCCTTGTTTCAACGCCGCCTTGGCCTAAGCTGGGAATTCACACTTTGGGTCTCCACCCAGCTGCAAACAGCGCACCCAACGAAGCATCCTGTCTACAGTGAATGGCCCGTATGATCCACCACCAAGATTTCGCTTCCTGGACCACCCGAAGAAGCACAAGCACAGAGAGTCGCCATCCTCCCATGAAGATCAAAGACTCTCTCTTTTGTGTTGTCTAGAGTTGTTGTTGTCTGTCTCTCGTTTCAGCTCCTGTGTGATGAAGAAGATGACCCTACAGCCAGTGTCGCAACTGTGGTCGTGATCCCTCTCTGACTCACCCTTTGTCCCGAGGCTCCCGTTCCTGTCAAGTTTGTTCCAGCATCCTGAATCCTGTTCCCGTCCAGCTTGTTCGAGTATCCTGAACCTGGTTTCCAGCATCCCAGCATCCTGAATCCTGTTCCTGCTAAGCCAAGTCCGTCCCAGCATTTGGTTCCAGCCAAGCAAAGCTTGTTAGTCCAGTCCTGCTTGGGAGGCCTGCCTCTTGCTGCCGTTCGATGACAATAAGCCAAGGACTCACGCTGTTCCAGAGTTCGCCACTGTTTGTTTAAAGCCTGGGGTCGTGACAGCTGACAGACAACCTGAATACAGACAATGGACTTTGCATGCTATTAGTTTGATAACGTGCAATAATAATAATAGTGGTATCTCCGATACCAGACGGGGAGTGTTCTGTCCCCTGACAGCCTGGCACTAGTTATAGTGTGACCCTAAAAATGTGTTAATGCCTTCACTGCTATTCTTACTCCTAAAGATCTTGACTGCTGCAGTCTTCACTGCTAAGATATGTGTGTTAGCAATGCATTGTGTGTAATGTAGTTCACAGACAACGCAACCCCACTTGCCTGTCTGTATAAGATCTGTTACTACTGGTTGTGATGCTGCTTAGATCACTCCTCTGTCTCAGCCAAGCTTGGCTTCTTTGTTTATGTGCCAGCACTTCCTGGCCATTCTTACTATCTCTGTCCTGAGAGGTCAGCCAGGTATGACCTTTTCCTCCAATCAGGGGCTGCCCCCTAGAGCCGCCCTTGCCACTCGAGGGCAGGCTTTGTCCATATTGGCCTTTCTACTCCTTCTTCTCTGAGTCTGTATGAGGTTCTGGCTCCGTCCCCCCTGTTCATGAGGAGGACAGTATCCATTTTGCTCCGGGACAAAGCAATGATCCTGTTGTAGCTCTGGAAAAGCACTAGTCTTTTCACCCTGAAAATACCCTCCTAAAAGAGGGTACTGCACTCCCAAACACCTAACTCCGAGCTGCCTCTATCTGTGGAACTACTTTTCTTATCTCTGCAATGAGCTGATCCTGGTTAAACTTCTACCTTCTCTCCACTGATAAAGCTCACAAACTACAGGGTTCCTTTGTGCTTGTGAACATCTAACTGTGAGTAATCATCTATGTTATTCAATAAAGGAACTTCAGAAAAGAACAAGAGATTTAGGTGTGTTGATGTGCTAGGGGTTTATACTTCAAGATATTGAGACTTACAGCTAAATAACTCTTAAGAAACAGCTATACAAGTCTCGAGAGACTTGACATTCGTTTAGTTGCTTTGAATACAATTTCTGGTACTGGCAGACATTGGGTTAGAGGGAAGAAGAGAGAAGGAAATATGTTGGACCTAGGAGTGGTGGGGAGGGAGGGAGGGAGAAATGCTAGATGGGATGGCAGTTGGGAAGAAGGAGAAAGATGTTGGAACCAGATAGCAAGGTGAAGGTGAGGCAGGTGCTGAACAAAGGGAGTGTGGGAGAGAGAGAGATGCTGGCTCTTGGGGTGGGGGAACTACAGCAGGAAAGAGAGGGGGGAGTCAGCAGACAGGAAGAGAGATGGGACAGAAAGATGAGGGTGTGGAGGAAAAGACAAGGAGAGGAGATGCTGGGCTACAAGAGTGGAGAGAGGGAAGGAAAATAATGGAAATGGCAGAAAAAGGCCAGAAGAGGTGGCAAGATAATCAGTGAGAGGAAGGTAGTGAAAACAGAGGTAGAAATGTAATAACAGAGGGTAGATGAAAGATGGAAGGGAATAGCAGGTTGGGGAAGGAGTGAGTTGGGAAATAGGACAGCTAGGGAATGAGAGAAGTATATGGAAAGTTTAATACGTAGCTGAACAATCAAAAGAAGGGTGAGAAAGAAGGTGAAATTTGAGTGGATAGAGAAGCAAAAAAGAAAAAGACCTGTAAACTATTATAAAGAATAAAATTACAGCACACATAGACAAACATGGTTTAATGGGACAGAGTCAGCATGGGTTCAGCTGAGAAAAATCTTGTCTCACCAATTTGCTTCATTTCTTTGAAGGCATGAATAAACATGTGGATAAAGGTGAGCCGGTTGATGTAGTGTATCTAGATTTTCAGAAAGCTTTTGATAAAGTTCCTCATGAAAGACTCCTGAGAAAATTAAAGAATCATGGGTAGGAGGCAAGGTTGGTTATTAGACAGAAATCAGAGGATAGGGTTAAATGGTCATTTCTTTCAATGAAGGAGGATGAAGAGTGGAGTGCTGCAGGGATTTGTACTGGGACAGGTACTATTTAACATATTTATAAATGATATGGAAATCGGAACGACGAGTGAGGTGATCAAATTTGCAGGTGATACAAAACTATTCAAGGTGATTAAAACATGTGCACACACTGAAACATTGCAGGAAGACCTTAGGAAATTGGAAGACTAGGCATCCAAATGTCAGATGAAATTTAATGTGGACAAATGCAAGGTGATGCACATTGGAAAGAATAATCCGAATTACAGTTACGTGATGCTAGGGTCCACCTTGGTTAGCGCTCAAGAAAAAGATCTGGGTGTCGTTGTAGATAATTCGCTGAAATCTTGTGCTCATTGTGCGGCAGTGGCCAAAAAGCAAATAGGATGCTAGGAATTATTAGGAAAGGGATGATGTATAAGACTGAAAACACTATAATGCCTTTGTATCACTCCATGATGCGTCCGCACCTTGAGTATTGCGTTCAGTTCTGGTCGCTGTATCTGAAAAAAGATATAGTTGAATTAGAAAAGGTTCAAAGAAGAGCGACTAAAATGATAAAGGGGATGGAAAAGAAACAGCTTGGAAAAGAGATAGCTGAGGGGAGATATGATTGAGGTCTATAAAATCCTGAGTGGTGTAGAGTTAGTAGAAGTAAATAGATTTTTTTACTTGTTCCAAAAGTGCAAAGACTAGGGAACACTCAAGCAAGTTGCATAGAAATACTTTTAAAACAAATAGGAGGAAATATTTTTCATTCAACGAATAGTTAAGCTCTGGAACTCTTTGCTGGAGGAGGTGGTAACAGCGGTTAGCGTATCTGGGTTTAAAAAAGGTTTGGACAAATTCCAGGAGGAAAAGTTCATAGTCTGCTATTGAGACAGACATGGGAAGCAACTGCTTGCCCTGGGATTTGTAGTATGGAGTGTTGCCACGATTTGGGTTTCTGCCAGGTTCTTGTGACCTGGCTTGGCCACTCTTTGGAAAACAAGTTACTGGTCTAGATGGACCATTGTTCTGACCCAGTATGGCTACTCTTATGTTCTTTTGTTGGGTTTCTGCCAGGTACTTTTGACCTGGTTTGGCCATTGTTTGGAAGACAGGATACTGGGCTAGGTGGACCATTGGTCTGATCCAGTATGGCTACTCTTATGTTATGTAGTAAGGATCAGTGTGTCATAGACAGGTGTAATGAAGGAACAGAACAAGACTGGAGAGAGAAGAAAAGACAAATGTACAAAAGCCACTAGAAAGAGAATTTGCAGAAGACAGTATGAGAAACTGGGACCAACATGACTGAAAAATAAAATGTCCAGACAACAAAAGTAGAAAAAAAGTGTTGTTTTTTTGTTACATTTGTACCCCGCGCTTTCCCACTCATGGCAGGCTCAATGCGGCAATGGAGGGTTAAGTGACTTGCCCAGAGTCACAAGGAGCTGCCTGTGCCTGAAGTGGGAATTGAACTCAGTTCCTCAGTTCTCCAGGACCAAAGTCCACCACCCTAACCACTAGGCCACTCCTCCACTTGAATGTATTTATTGAAATATGTTAACATTGGGATGTAGGTATCACAGATGTCTTTTATTGTGTTCAGTGGCATAGCCAGTGATTATATTTTAGGTTGTAGTAGTCACTCCTAGCTCCGTAGTCCAGCCACGGAAGGCTAGCAATGACCAACCCACCCAAGGCTGTAACAGTGTGTCTTCTCTCGTTTATCTAGACTCCTTAATTCCCCAGAGCAGTGCACTTATTCTGAATAAGTCAGGAGACCACAATCACAAGAAAGGTTTGGTTATGAGAAAGCAGCTTTCTTTATTTCATACTCACCAAAGCAGATAATACAAGTTCATTAGTAATAGCAGTCAAAGCATATTTTCTCACAGGAAGAGTCAGAGAGTGAATCAAACGTGACACACAGATTCTGACAATCTTCCCTGTAATGGTCAAGCTGTCAGTTTTTATATCCTTTCTTCTGGCCATCTGCATTACTGGCAGTTTCAGCTAATAATTAGTCATAATCTATTTTGTAACCCTAACTCTCGACACAATGACTTGTTTGGTCCACCAGTTTCGTCCACTCATCTTAAATTTCCATTTTTCTGCACCTGTTTAACTGCTCATCCATGTCTTACAAGATAACCTCGACTGCAAGTTCTCGCTTTGGCCCTGAACACCTGGCATTTTTGCATCAGCTTGGCTAATTTTGTAATCTTGTCAAGTTTCGCCTGTCATAACACATCTTACTGCAATCCTGTGCAATTTTTTTTTCTGGTCAGAGGCAGTTTATGATTTTAAAGTCTCTCTGAGGCCTAGCTGGCAACTGCAAGCCTGTTGACCTGTTTTTCCCAAGTAAGTGACAGCCATTTTCAACACCAGTCAGTTGATGGGGGAAGGGGGGCACAAATTTTTCTTCCTGCCCCCCTGCAGCCCTGCCTGAATGCAAAATATAAATAGCTGAGCTGTGAGGGCTTTCCAGGCCCCTCCATGCAAAGACTTCCTCTTCCTTTGCCGCTCCAACAGCCTGAACTCTCTAAACTCTGCAGCCAGCGACAGTGTCCCCAAGCTGCTGTTGCCATGGCTGACCCACCCCTGTGAATGCTTGTTTTTTCTGCATGTATGGGACAGGCCAACAGTGGCAGCAGCAGCAGCTTGACACAGTCACCAGCTGCAGAACTTGGAAAGAGCTCTGGCTGCCATGGCAGTTGAATCCCGGCCTGAGAAGGGTCCATGTTGGCAAGCAGCCAAGCAGATGTGTTTAAATTACGGTGGTTCCTCCTGAGGAAGAAAACGAAATGCGGTCCTGCATAGAGGAACCGGCGGTTGATTAAGGACCACAGCAAATTTTAGAATGATTAACTCATTCCTCCAACGTAGTGCCTGAAGAGTATTGAAAGCAGACTCATTTGTTCACTGAGGAAAGTATTAGAGACTTTTTACAAAAGTCCATAGACACTGTGAGAAACTGGAAACCGGAAGACCAATGAAAGCAGAGTTATAATTAGAACATTTGCCTTTAATCCTGTTTAAATTGTTTAAATTTTGTGACATTTATTCGGGGAATGTGAAAAGTGAAATGTAATACGCAGTGCATTAATATCTTAAACAGCAAGTTGTATATATCATAAAAACTTGTAGAGTCATTAAGCAGACACTATAAAGGAGTGAATGGGTATGAAAGTGAGAAGAGAGAAGTGTGTATAATTAGATTTTAAAATACACATGAGCAGATTTGAAGCACATGTGTTTAATAAAGATTTTTTGTATTTAAATAGTCTGGAGCAATTTTTGTGATATTATAAAATGGCCACATAGATGTCCATGTGAAGGAGTTGCCTAATAGTTAGAGCAGCCTGATGAGAAACAGGGCAGAGAACCAGAGGTTGCTAGTTTTAAGTCTGCTGTCCTGCAGCTTTTTGTAATTTTTTTTTAATTATTTAATTTTGAGCCCTGCTTGGACAAGAAAATACATACTGTGATTTCCTTACTCCATTCAATGGAGATCTACTCAATTGGATCACCCTTCTGCAATCTGGACGTGAGGAGTAGCTGGACTAAATAGGGATGTCTTTTTTTTTTTTTTTTTTTTTTTTTTTTAACATGGATGTCTCTTCCCCTTTTGGAGTTGGAGGGCCATCTTTTGGCACCTTCCTAATCCCACTCAGAACTCACCTAGAGTACACCCTCCAGCAGTTTTTGATGTCCAAATTCTGATTTTATAAAATTGGTATTTGGCCGTCCATGCAATATGGATGTCTAAATGCTGGTTTTCAGACATCCAAAACATGAATAGAACTTCTAAAATAAGCACCATACCAGCTGATTTTCGAAAGTGATCGCCGCCCATCTTCCTACACAAATCGGAAGATGGACGGCGATCTCCTGAATCTGCCCAAATCGGCATAATCGAAAGCCGATTTTGGGCGGCTTCAACTGCGTTCTGTCGCAGGGCTGGCGAAAGTTGAAAGGGGACGTGTCGGCATGGTAGCGAAGGCGGGACGGGGGCGTGTGTTGAGATGGCTGGCTTCGCCCGATAATGGAAAAAAGAAAGCCGCCGTCAGGAGAATTTGGTCCGTTTTATTTGGGCCCTTTTTTTTTTTTTTTAGGTCCAAGTCCCAAAAAAGTGCCCCAACTGACCAGATAACCACCGGAGGGAAGCGGGGATCACCTCCCCTTACTCCCCCAGTGGTCACCACCCCCTCCCACACACACAAAAAAAATCAGATATTTTTTGCCAGCCTCAAATGTCATATCCAGCTCCCTGACAGCAATATGCAGGTCCCTGGAGCAGTTTGTAGTGGGTGCAGTGCACTTGAGGCAGGTGGACCCGGGCCCACCCCCCTACCTGTTACACTTGTGCTGGTAAATGGGAGCCCCCCAAAACCCACTGTACCTACATGTAGGTGCCCCCCTTCACCCCTTAGGGCTATGGTAATAGTGTAGAGTTGTGGGCAATGGGATTTGGGGGGCTCAGCACACAAGGGAAGGGTGCTATGCACCTGGAAGCTAATTTTGTTTTTTTTATTAATTTTTTAAAGTGCCCCCTAGGGTGCCCAGTTGGTGTCCTGGCATGTCAGGGGGGCCAGTGCACTAGAAATGCTGGCTCCTCCCACGCCCAAATGCCTTACATTTCGCCGGATTTGAGATGGCTGGCTCCGGTTTCCATTATGGCTGAAAATCGGAGTCGGCCATCTCATCTAACCCCGGCGAGCGATTTGGCTGGCGCTAAGCGTATTTCGAAAATACGCTTGGCTCCGCCCCTTCGCGGAGCCAGCTCCGAAGATGGACGCCCATCGATTTGACTGGCGCCGTTCGATTATGCCCCTCATAGTCTTGTAGGACCTCTCTGGTGCTTGGGGACTCATTAAAATTGTACCATTGTCGGATCTTGGCCTTACCATGTTATTTTATTTTCAGATATAAAAGAGATTATGCCAAATGATGAAGATGTCCTGCAGAAAATTTAGAGGCAAGTACTATATGTTACAGATAACTTATTAATGGCAGTGTAAAATTTAAGTTTTATGTTTTATGATTTTGTTATAGTGATTGGTCTACAAACCCAGAGCTGCAAATCTTGGAATCCAAGTTTGAATGTTATCTCCAGGTTTCAGTGTCCTCAAGCAATTCCCTTAATAATTACTTAAATATAAATTTTTATTGTATTTATTTAAAATATTTATATCCTGCTCAATCCACATTTCTGGGCGGGTTACTATAAAACCCACACAAAATACTTTTGCGAAAAAATGAAAGTCCAAAAATAAAACAAAAAAATCCCCAAACAGTCAGTACAACACTCCTGTTCTGTTTCATAATAGTTGATCATATGTTCACTGAAATTACGTTTTCTTTACCTGCGTGTAAAAAGTACAGTAATTTATCTGAGTCCTAACAGTATTTGTGAGCTGATGGAATAGGACCTGTTACGAGTCTCACCCAGTTGATAATTCTTTGGTACAGACAATCACAATAAATTTTAAACTCTTAGGTAAAGAGATTTTTCTCCGAGGACAAGCAGGATTAGACCTACCACATGCGGGTGACATCACCTGACAGAGCCTGGCACAGATGCTACCCAGCATTCTGGAAACTTCTGAAGCCTTTGACAGCCCCGTACCGTGCACGCACAGGCAGAACTGCCAAGTCTTCTGCATTCAGGAGCTTTGGTGGGTCATCTCCCACACTCCAGCCAAAGCATGAAAGTCTCCCGCTGAGATACAGTGTGTGTCATGGGATCCACTGCCGCCACTACTGCTGCTGCTTCTCTTGATGAGCAGCAGCAGCCGTGGCAAAACAAGAAAAGCAAGTGCGGGGCTGCAGTAGCCTTCAGGCATGTGCTGTCGACTCTGATGGTCCTCTGACATAGTGTTTTTTCTACATAGTATCATATAGAGGGGCATAATCGAAAGGGGTGCCCAAGTTTTCCCGAGGACGTCCTTGCAGGATGTCCCGGCGAAGGGGCGGGGAAACCCGTATTATCGAAACAAAATGGGCGTCCAAATCTCAACATTTAGGTTGACCTTAGAGATGGTCGACCTTAGGTCGTCCTTAGAGATGGTCGTCCCCAGTTTTCGGCGATAAATGAAACTGAGGATGCCCATCTCAGAAACAACCAAATCCAAGCCATTTGGTCGTGGGAGGAGCCAACATTCATAGTGCACTAGTCCCCCTCACATGCCAGGACATCAACCGGGCACCCTAGGGGGCACTGCAGTGGACTTCAGATATTGCTCCCAGTTGCATAGCTCCCTTATCTTGTGTGCTGAGCCCCACAACCCCCCCCCCCCCCAAAAAAAAAAAAAAAAAACCTACTACCCACAACTGTACAACACTACCATAGCCCTAAGGGGTGAAGGGGGGCACCTACATGTGGGTACCAGGTGGGTTTTGAAGGGCTCACATTTACCACCAGAAGTGTAACAGGTAGGGGGGGATGGGTATGGGTCCGCCTGCCTGAAGTGCACTGCACCACTAAAACTGCACCAGGGACCTGCATACTTCTGTGATGGAGCTGGGTATGACATTTGAGGCTCGCAAAAAAATATTTCTAAAGTTTATTTTTTAGGGTGGGAGGGGGTTAGTGACCACTGGGGGGGTAAGGGGAGGTTATCCCCGATTCCCTCCGCTGGTCATCTGGTCAGTTGGGGCACCTTTTTGAGGCTTGGTCGCAAGAAAAAATGGACCAAGTAAAGTCGGCCAAGTGCTCGTCAGGGACGCCCTTCTTTTTTCCATTATGGGTCGAGGACGTCCATGTGTTAGGCACGCCCCAGTCCCGCCTTCGCTGTGCTTCCGAAACGCCCCCGTGAACTTTGGTCGTCCCCGTGATGGAAAGCAGTTGAGGACGCCCTAAATCGGTGTTTGATTATGCTGATTTGGACGACCCTGGGAGAAGGATGCCCATCTCCCGATTTGTGTCGAAAGATGGGTGCCCTTCTCTTTTGAAAATAAGCCTAATAGTAACATAGTAAATGACGGCAGATAAAGACCTGTACGGTCTATCCAGTCTGCCCAAGAAGATAAACTCATTTTACATGGTATGTAATACTTTATATGTATACTCGAGTTGTTTGATTTGTCCTTGCCATTCTCAGGGCAGAGACTGTAGAAGTCTGCCCAGCACTCTTCTTGGAGCTAACGTTGAAGCCCCTTAAAATTTACACTCAAGCCCATCCATATGTATTCAGTCACGATCAGGGCATGGTTTTGCTTCCCAATTACCGGCATTGCCACCTAATCTCTGCTAAGATTCTGTGGATCGATTCCTTCTCAACAGGATTCCTTTGTGTTTATCCCACACATGTTTGAATTCCATTACTGTTTTCATCTCCACCATCTCCTGCTGGAGGGCATTCCACGTATCCACCACTCTCGCTGTGAAAAAATACTTCCTGACATTATTCCTGAGTCTGCCCCCCTTCAACCTCAGTTCATGTCCTCTAGTTCTACTGCCTTCCCGTCTCCGGAAAAGGCTTGTCTGTGGATTAATACCTTTCAAATATTTGAACGTCTGTATCATGTCACCCTTGTTTCTCCTTTCCTCCAAGGTATACATGTTCAGTTCGGCAAGTCTCTCATATGCTTTGCAACGCAAATCCCATACCATTTTCGTAGCTTTTCTTTGCACCGCTTCCAGTCTTTTTACATCTTTAGCAAGATACGGCCTCTAAAACTGAACACAATACTCCAAGTAGGGCCTCACCAATGACTTGTAGAGGGGCATGAACACCTCCTGCTCATTATGCCCCTCTCTATGCAGCCTAGCATCCTTCTGGCCACGGCCGTCGTCTTGTCACATTATTTCTTCACTTTCAGATCCTCTGACACCAACACCCCAAGGTCTCTCTCCTGAGTCGAGCTTACTAATCTCTCCCCTCCTATCCAGTATCTCTCTCTTTTGGGTTTGTGCACCCCAAGTGCATCACTCTGCATTTCTTGGCATTAAATTTTAACTGATGATGAACTGTTACAGAAGCCACAAATTATTTTAACATATTAGCATCGAAAAAATATATACTAAAAATGAAAAATAAAAATAATAAAAATGAAAATTTTTGATTCACCCCCTGGCTATACCGATCCAAGCTGGCGACGGTTTGACTTAGCGCTAACGGACGCGTTCTAAGTTGGCTCAGCAGACTCGGAAAGTGTTATCTTGCCCGTCGTTGTGATGGGCAAGCGACGAGGGAAAGTCAGGGATATTCCCTCGGACCCTGGCAGCAAACCTCCGCTCTCCCAGCCGACGCTTGAGCACTTCGGAATTGGATCCGGGTTGCCTTCCACTCCTGCAGCTGGTTTCAGCGCTGACCAACAGTGGCGACGGGGCTTCCCTCAGCACTGTTTTTCGTGCAGCACCTCCTCAACCAGGAAGTGAGAGCTTCCAGTCAAGTCCTGCAGCGTCCGCCCGAAGAGGTGAAGGGATCGAGCAGGGAGGGAACTTGACGGAGGCAGAAAGATCATCTCCTGAACAACTGGACGTTTCGGAGCAAAAAAAACAGCTCCTGTGGCAGATTCTGCAATTGTGAGTACCCTGCAACAAGTTGTCCAAGCGTCTCCCCTGGTATTTAACGAAGGAATGTTTGAAAAACCTGCTGTAGTGAGCTTAGAGTCACTTTGGGATCTAAGCTCCACAACCCTCCAAACTTTGCAGTCAGCTATTTCAAAGAATACAGACACTATCAAAGTTTTGGCTGAAGACATCAGCGGTGGGATCCGCGTGGGCAGCCGAGATTGTTGGGGAAGTTACTCGGGCACTGGAAGCCATCCTAGAGAAAAATCTGGGAGCGCTGGATAATAAGTTGGAACAACTACATAACAGCGTAACGCAAATACAATTGGACATGGGGCAATACCAACAACGGGCAAGCGATACGGAAGATCGTGTGGATAAGATGGAAACAGAAGTAAGTCGCTTACAAAAGCTAATCGCTACTTACACTGACAAAATCGAAGACCTCGAAAATAGATCGAGGCGTAACAATCTTCGCCTCGTAGGGCTCGCTGAAGACCTGGCCAAATACCTTGAGACATGGCTTACCAAAGAACTACAGCTGCCGACTGCGCTGGGCCCATTGCGAATTGAAAGGGCACACCGGCTGGGCCTTAAGCAGGGAGTAGAAGGGCGGCCCAGGGTAGTTATATACCGCATACTTAATTTTGCCCACAAGGTAGCCATTTTGCAGGCGATGAGAAGCGGAAAAGATCTGCACAGCGGCAATAGGAAGGTCTTATGCTTTCAAGATTACTCGGCCGCGGTAGCAGCGCAACGAAAGACATTTTCCCCAGTGTGCTCGGAGCTGATACAGCGAAAAGTTAGATTCGCATTGATGTATCCTGCGAAGCTGCGAGTGACTCACCAAACGGGAAATAAAATATTTACCACAGCAGAGGAGGCGAAAGAATTCCTAGAACAACTGGAAGGAGAAAACTGAAGCGCCACTATGCTCACACGAAGAAAGTATAAAACTAGAGGAGATAAATAACCAGTGCACCAATTGATGGCACTAAATTCAAGAAACCCCAACAGAAGGACAACAGCAATAAATAATACTTTCACCCTAAAGTTGAGATTGTGTTAAACTAAACTTAGTAGAACGGATATGGGCATATACAGCGGAAACCATTACTAAGATGCAGAAAGGATAAAATACAGTATTCAAGAGATGACTCTGCGTTTATAGTGGAAACTGAGATTACAAAAGACGATACAGTAAGACAGCACCAAACACAGACTGAACAATTTTGAAGAGGGACAATGAAAACCATCTAAGATCACTAACTTAACCACAACAGACATCTCGATTTAATCTGGAAGCAGTTAATACAGAGATGAAGAAAGGTATGATGAATAAATGTGTCAAGCTGTACTGTTGCTACTATTAAATTGATTAGCAGGATCTCAGACTAAAGATAGATACAACTATTGTGGAAATAGCAAAACATAAGAAGCAACTTTAAAGAGAGCTATATTGTGGATGTTGGGTCTTAGTTAGAAGGACCCACAACATACACGTGGGACTATAATTGAAATAGTTGATTATGCTATCACTACAGGAGCCTTGGATTACAAATGAAGCTGCAACACGGCAGCAACGGGACATAGATGATGTAACACTGATTTGGGCCTATGGAAACCATATAAGTTTATGAGGATGATCATCATAGACTTACTGAGCTAACCTAATAGCAGATAATACAGAGATGAAGAGAAGAATGTTGAGTAATTATAAAATACTGCATTGATGTTCATGTTAATTTGCAATGTACGGTTAAAGTTTGTAATCTGTTAGTCATCAATATAGGGGTCAAAAAAACATATAAAAGACTCATCAGCGAGTTAATATATAGAGGGAAGCAATAGCTAGACACATAAGACAGGGGATAAATGATATAAGGGTAGGAACTACAGGGAATGGCTAGAAGATTATAAGGAGGAGGGGGGAAATAAAGATGAATAGAAGATGACGAATATACTAAATACAAATTAGAACAGAAAAAAGGGAATGGCGTAGATGGTGACCTAATTCCAATAGGAATAGAAGGGGATAGAAGGGGGGAGAGGGGATTCACAGGGAAAGGGAAGGAACAGGGGAGGGGAGGAGGGAGGGGGGGCTATAGGAGAACTTACCAGAAAACACAAATGATACCTGAAAAGAAGGATAGACTACTCATTCGAATATTAGGAACGGGGGGGGGGGGGGGCTGGAGGCTGGTCTGGTTCCTCTCGGGCATCAAGATCACGCAAATATGGAGATGGATAGGCCAAAACAGATGCACTAATTAAGGTTATTACATGGAATGTTGGAGGCATCCCTTCGCCCATAAAAAGATCAAAAATCTTAAGACACCTCCAACGGCTTAGAGCTGACATAGCCTTTTTACAAGAGACACATTTATCTGCAGAAGAACATGCTAAGCTGAATAAATGGTGGGTGGGGGAATGTGTGTCAACAGCAGCGATAGGGAGAAAAAGGGGAGTGGCAATTCTAATTAGAAAAGGAATAGCAAGCCACATTCATAAGATAATCCAGGATCCAGAGGGACGATATGTGTTAGCTATTGTCACAATTAATAGACAAAAACTCTTACTGGCAGTATATATGCTCCAAATGTCCTAGATCTTAAATTTTACAAAAAACTAGTGGCAAAAATAGTACATTTAGAATCACTACCCATAATACTGGGAGGAGATTTTAATATGACCTGGGACCCACAAATAGATCACTCACACCCTCCGGCAACAACCCACCGGACACAAACTAGAGGGTTACCTGAACTATGCACCACACTAGATCTCATAGATATATGGAGGACACTGCATCCTGGGATCAGAGAATATACACATATGTCAAGAGCCCATGGCACCTCTTCCAGGATCGATTACCTATTAACATCAAGCACACTATTTCCCACAATTAGAGATGCTGATATAGGACCGTGCGTTATCTCGGATCATGCGACGGTACATATGAATTGGATGGGGGGGGTTGGAAGAAGAGAAGTTTCGGGGGTGGACGTTCCCAACGTATTTAGTAAATAATGTGAGATTTCGAGAACATCTACAAACGAAATGGACAGAGTACAAACATTTTAATGAGGAAACAGTACCAACTTCAACCAATTTTTGGGGAAGCCGCAAAGGTGGTCTTGCGGGGAGAAATTATCAGTTTTACTACCCAATACAAACGTGCAAGAGAGAGGGAAATCCTGCGACTTGAGAAACAATTGCGAGAAGTGAATAGACACTATGGCTTAAATCCTAGCCCTTGACTTAGACAGGAGGTACTGGAAATACAGGCGGCTCTCAACTCCTTACTTCATGACAGGGAAGTGAAATCCCAAACATATTATAGATTCCAACTATATAAATTTGGGAATAAGGGAGGGAAATTTTTGGCAAGAATTATTGCCCCTAGATACGCTTCCAGAAATATCACTAGTTTAAAAACACAAGAGGGGAGTTCGATACATTCTAATAAAGAAATCAGACAGGCATTTAAAACATATTATCAACACTTATATAGCTCCACAGAACAGGAAGGACTATCAGGCAAGCAATATCTTCAAAACCTTACGATCCCACAGATCAACGAACATGACCGCAATCTATTGAATGTGGAGATTAGTGAGGATGAGATCACATGGGCTATAGGACACAGCAAGACGGGCAAAGCGCCAGGTCCCGATGGATACAAAGCAGAATTCTATAAATTAATGGGAGAGTCGATTGTACCTACATTAACTAGTGTTCAATGAATGGATATCAAATGGCACACTACCTGAGCATTTAAATCTAGCACGCATAATCGTGTTTCCAAAGCCTAATCGAGATGCGCAACTAGTAACGTCGTATAGACCTATATCGCTTATTGACCATGAAGCAAAATTATTCGCAAAAATTTTAGCAAATAGACTAGGCCGTGTTCTACCAAAAATAATCCATGAAGCTCAAGTTGGCTTTGTGCAGGGCAGGTCAGTTGCCAAGAACCTCAGACGAATTTTGACATCATTGGAATATTTAGGGCACACCAATGAACAAGCTTTAATGATTAGTTTCGACGCTGAAAAGGCGTTCGATAGAGTGGAATGGTCTTTCTTATATGAGGTGATGGAGGGGTATGGTATAAAAGGCGAGTTTGTAGAGGCAATTAAAGCTTTATACGCAGCCCCTCTAGTGCAGGTAATGGTCAATGGGAATCTATCTGAGGCAATTCATATAGGCAGGGGAACGAGACAAGGTTGCCCGCTATCGCCCTTACTTTTTGCATTATATTTGGACCCTCTAATTAGGGATATTCAAGACTGCCCAGCGGTGCCTGGAGTGGTCATACAACATCAGATGTTCAAATTGGCTGCATTTGCTGATGACTTGCTAATTATTTTAAAGAACCCAAGAGAAGCGCTGGGTAATGTGTTAGAAATTTTTAGGGAGTTCGGAGATTACTCGGGATTCACGCTAAATCTTGACAAATCAGAGGCCTTAGCTATAAATGCAGACGCCCATAGTTTATGGCCCATAGATTTCCCGTTAAAGTGGGCAACTAAATCTTTTAAATATTTAGGCATCCTACTACCGGTAAATACAAGAGACCTATATGATTTAAATGTTAGCAAACTCAAAGAGCAGACCATGCACCAGTTAGATTCTTGGCATAACCTTACGATATCTTTGTCAGGGAGGATATGTTTAACAAGGATGGTGATAATGTTTTACAGGTTCTACCACTAAAACTCAAGCAAACTGACATAAAATACTTCTATAAAATTCTGAGAAAGTTCTGTTGGGCTGGGAAAAGGGCCAAACTTCAACAGAAATTCCTACTAGGAGGGTGGAGACAAGGGGGAATGGGGATTCCAAATATTAAATACTACAATATGGCTTGCTTGCTACGACAGGTTAGAGATTGGCTAATGAATACATCGGATCATACACCACTTGAGTATGAGACGGTGTACTTTGCCCCATATAATTATATAGCGTTATTACACACTCAGAATAAAATACTCCCCCATAGATTTAAACATAGTGTTTTGCTCCAGCCTATCAGGGAAGCGTGGAGATATATGGGGAAACTCCTGGGGGGAGACCCATCTATCACCGAGTTACTAACTATTAGGGGCAACCCTATGTTTATGCCGGGGATAGAGAATCAAACCTTTGTCACATGGGAAAGAAATGGCATAGTAACCATGCAAGATATACTGGGGGCTGATGGGTATATCAAAGCAGTAACACAAATGCAAATTACTGCACAATGGAGGGATCATTTTGCGCATCGCCAACTAACGCACTATGTGTGCACACTAAATACAGATGAGATTAAGAAGCAATTAGGTGAGAAAGTTAGAAAATTCTTTGAAGAAATAGCCGAAGAGGTTCCGTCGATCTCCAGCATACATTTGAAATTGTGGGGACTGATGCCTGGGAGAGAGTTTAGCCAACTTCGTCAGAAATGGGAAACAGATATAGGCAGGGCATTGACAGGATGGAATATTGTAAAACAAATACAGGATATACCCAGAATAGTAGGAGGGGCAGGCCTTCGGGAATGTGCGATTCGTATACTGCATAGGACTTATTTTACCCAGACACAACTATACAAGGCAGGGGGCATCCATACCGCTACCTGCCTGAAATGTCAGAGGGCAGATAATACGCTATATCATGCGATATGGGTGTGCCCTTTAATAAAAAGATACTGGAGACACATAGCTGTATTTCTGTCTACAATTGTCAATTGTGATATAGCATTGAATCCCCTATGTTTAGTATTAGATAAACATGACACCTTTCCCAGATTAAACAAAGACAAAATAATGCTGTGCCGCAAAGTATGTCTCATTGCCAAAAAATGCATAATGCAGCACTGGACCTCTGCACACCCTCCGACCTTCTGGCATTGGCGGAACCAGGTACACCAATTGCTTACTTGGGAAGTGAGAGAGGCAAAAGGAACATACAAGTGAAAAGAGCGTTTCTAAAAATTTGGGGGTGTTATTTGGACAGTATGACTCACAGAGGGAGAAGTCGAATTCTTAATACTCTGTAATATTCTTGGGTATCAATTGTGATAACAGAAGACTCATTTATAGGTTAATAGGGGGGGAGGGGGGTCTTTTGATCAAGATGTGATATTGGTTATATTATATAGCTGAGACCAAAGGGTAACAAATGAAAACACATAAGACAATGGAGGCTGATATTATTATACTTTATTATGTAAATGATATTCTTTTTCTTTTGTCAACAATTTTACAATAGTATGTCAGCTTATTGGAGGGGAGGGTTGGGGAGGGGAGGGGGAGGGGAAAAGGGGAAAAGGGGGGGGGGGGAAATTATTACAAAAATATTGTTGATGTTATACTTAGTTGACTGTGATGTATATGTACTAATTTTGGTGTTTGTATAACGGTCTGCCATTATGATAATACAATAAAAAAGTTGAAACAAAGTTTTGGCTGAAGCTGCACTAAAACAATTACAAGTTAATGAGGTTCATGAGACTGAAGTAAAAAACCTTACTCAAAGAATAGAAAAAACAGAACTTGTGGAACAAACATTAATTAAAGAGAGGAATTTTACTTCTAGACGCATGGAATATTTGGAAAATCAATCCAAGAGACTTAACCTACGTATTATAAATTTTCCAAAATCACCTATTTTTTCTCCTGTACAAATGGTTAAAAAATATCTAGTGGATATTCTGGGATTGCCCGAGAATTCATTGCCACCTATCACACGGGCATATTATATTCAAATTACTGGGCAAGTCCCAGAAAATTTAAACCCGCAAAATGCAATGAATTTAACGGCCTTCTTGGAATCTTCTTTGGAGGTGGTCACGCAAAGAACCACTTTGCTGGTGACCTTCGCATTAGAGTTAGATAGAGATGCAGTTCTTAGGCTTCCCTAAAACACTTGAATTCTTTATTTTTGGGTTCAAAAGTAAGGGTTTTTCCGGATTTATCTAGGGATTTATCTAGGGAAACCCAAAAGTCATTTCTTGCTTTGCGTCCTAGGGCAATAGCCCTGGGCGCAAACTTTCTTCTGAAATTTCCTTGTGTGTGTAGGATTCTACTTCACACTAAACAATATCAATTTTTTGAACCCAATCAGTTGGATGTTTTTCTAAAAAGTAAAGAGTGTTGTTGTGAGACTTTAGACCCGAATGTAACACTGTATAGCAATTTGGAGTGAGTCCACAAGGTATGGCGCAGTCTTTGATTTAAATAGTTTCTTTTGAAAAGCTTAGTTTTCCAGCTTGATATATTTTACTTTTTCTAAATTCTTGGATCATTTCTTATTCACTTGTGGACGATGGTAGTTGAATATTAATTTCTTTTTCTTTTTTTATTTCATTATGATACCTTACAAATTGTGTATTATTTATTCTTAATTGAATGTTATGTATACTAAAATGTTCATAAATGAAAATTTTTTTCTTTTATAATATTAATGTGTGCTCAGTTTTTTTGGCGTATTACAATGACCCAAAGATTTGAGATGCATATAAACACCTTGCTAACATCATTACACACCCTTCCTCCAACCTAATTATATCGTTCAGCAGCACAACAATATAATATAGAAAATATGTATCAGCTACTTAGCTTGGGTAGGGTGTGGAAGGCTGGTCTTCACGAAGCTATTGATTTTAGAATTTCAAATTCCAGAGATGGTGTGAATCCACGGTCACTGTAATACTTTTAAATCTGAATCTGTGCAAAGATAAATGTTCAAAGTTCCCAGTTCCCAACATGGTCCATGTTTCGCCTGAATAGCGGTGTCTTCAGGGGAACAGATTGTACAGCAAAGCCAGGGAGGAACCCTGTCCAACCTGGTTTCTGACTTTTGTGAAGAGGGAGCACATTGGCTCGTCTCCAATCCCGTGGAACCTCTCCTGTCTCTAAAGATCTATTAAATAAATCTTTAAGAGGTCCCCCAGGACCTCTCTGAGTTCCTTCAGTATCCTGGGATGTCTTGTCACCTCTCTTTATATCTTTAGCCATTTTTTTCTTCTGCTTGCACTTTCACTAGCTGTATTTCCCTCTTCGCTTCTTTGAGTTTAATCTGATAAGTACATAAGTACATAACATAAGTAATGCCATACTGGGAAAAGACCAAGGGTCCATCGAGCCCAGCATCTTGTCCACGACAGCGGCCAATCCAGGTCAAGGGCACCTGGCAAGCTTCCCAAACGTACAAACATTCTATACATGTTATTCCTGGGATTTTGGATTTTTCCAAGTCCGTTTAGTAGCGGTTTATTTACTTGTCCTTTAGGAAACCGTCCAACCCCTTTTTAAACTCTGCTAAGCTAACCGCCTTCACCACATTTTCCGGCAATGAATTCCAGAGTTTAATTACACGTTGGGTGAAGAAACATTTTCTCCGATTTGTTTTAAATTTTACTATACTGTAGTTTCATCGCATGCTCCCTAGTCCTAGTATTTTTGGAAAGCGTGAACAGACGCTTCACATCCACCTGTTCCACTCCACCCATTATTTTATATACCTCTATCATGTCTCCCCTCAGCCGTCTCTTCTCCAAGCTGAATAGCTCTAGACTCCTTAGTCTTTCTTCATAGGGAAGTCGTCCCATCCCCGCTATCATTTTAGTCACCCTTCGCTGCACCTTTTCCAATTCTACTATATCTTTCTTGAGATGCGGCGACCAGAATTGAACACAATACTCAAGGTGCGGTCGCACCATGGAGCGATACAACGGCATTATAACATCCTCACACCTGTTTTCTATACCTTTCCTAATAATACCCAACATTCTATTCGCTTTCCTAGCCGCAGCAGCACACTGAGCAGAAGGTTTCAGTGTGTTATCGACGACGACACCCAGATCCCTTTCTTGGTCCGTAACTCCTAACGTGGAACCTTGTATGACGTAGCTATAATTCGGGTTCTTTTTTCTCACATGCATCACCTTGCACTTGCTCACATTAAACGTCATCTGCCATTTAGCCGCCCAGTCTCCTAGTCTCGTAAGGTCCTCTTGTAATTTTTCACAATCCTGTCGCGAGTTAACGACTTTGAATAACTTTGTGTCATCAGCAAATTTAATTACCTCGCTAGTTACTCCCATCTCTAAATCATTTATAAATATATTAAAAAGCAGCGGTCCTAGCACAGACCCTTGAGGAACCCCACTAACTACCCTTCTCCATTGTGAATACTGCCCATTTAACCCCACTCTGTTTCCTATCCTTCAACCAGTTTTTAATCCACAATAGGACATTTCCTCCTATCCCATGACCCTCCAATTTCCTCTGTAGCCTTTCATGAGGTACCTTGTCAAACGCCTTTTGGAAATCCAGATACACAATATCAACCGGCTCCCCTTTGTCCACATGTTTGTTTACTCCTTCAAAGAATTGAAGTAAATTGGTCAGGCAAGATTTTCCCACACAAAAGCCGTGCTGACTCGGTCTCAGTAATCCATGTCCTCGGATGTGCTCTGTAATTTTGTTTTTAATAATAGCCTCTACCATTTTCCCCGGCACCGACGTCAGACTCACCGTTCTATAATTTCCCGGATCTCCCCTGGAGCCTTTTTAAAAAATGGGCGTTACATTGGCCACCCTCCAATCTTCCGGTACCACGCTCGATTTTAGGGATAAGTTGCATATCACTAGCAGTAGCTCCGCAAGCTCATTTTTCAGTTCTGTCAGTACTCTAGGATGAATACCATCCGGTCCTGGAGATTTGGTACTCTTCAGTTTGCCGAACTGCCCCATTACGTCCTCCAGGTTTACCGTGAAGTCAGTAAGTTTCTCCGACTTGTCCGCTTGAAATACCATTTCCGACACCGGTATCCCACCCAAATCTTCCTCGGTGAAGACCGAAGCAAAGAATTCATTCAGTCTCTCTGCTACGTCTTTGTCTTCCTTGATCGCCCCTTTTACCCCTCGGTCATCCAGCGGCCCAACCGATTCTTTTGCTGGCTTCCTGCTTTTAATATACCGAAAAAAAAATTTTTACTATGTTTTTTTGCCTCTAATGCTATCTTTTTTTCGTAATCCCTCTTGGCCTTCTTTATCTGCGCCTTGCATTTGCTTTGACACTCCTTATGCTGCTTCTTGTTATTTTCAGACTGTTCCTTCTTCCATTTTCTGAAGGTGTTTCTTTTAGCCCTAATAGCTTCCTTCACCTCACTTTTCAACCAGGCCGGCTGTCTTTTGGAGTTCCGTCTTTCTTTTCTAATTCGCGGAATATGTATGGCCTGGGCCTCCAGGATGGTATTTTTGAACAGCGTCCATGCCTGTTGTACAGTTTTTACTCTCTCAGTTGCCCCCCCTAAGTTTTTTTTTTTTTTTACCGTTCTTTTCATTTTATCATAGTCTCCTTTTTTAATTTTAAACGCTAACGTATTTGACTTTCTGTGTACAGTTACTTCAAGGTCGATATCAAAACTGATCATATTATGGTCACTGTTATCAAGCGGCCCCAGTACCATAACGTCCCTCACCAGATCATGCGCTCCACTAAGGACCAAGTCTAGAATTTTTCCTTCTCTCGTCGGCTCCTGCACCAGTTGCTCCATAAAGCTGTCCTTGATTTCATCAAGGAATTGTATCTCTGTAGCGTGTCCCGATGTTACATTTACTCAGTCTATATTTGGATAATTGAAGTCACCCATTATTATCACCTGCACATTTTGTTCTCGTCTCTGATTTTCTTTTATCATTTCTGTGTCTACCTGTTCATCCTGGCGAGGCGGACAGTAGTACACTCCTATCACCGTTTTTTTTCCCCTTTTATACATGGAATTTCAACCCACAATGATTCAAAGGTGTGATTTGTGTCCTGCTGAATTTGTAATCTATCTGAGTCAAGGCTCTCGTTAATATACAATGCTACCCCTCCACCAGTCCGGTCCACCCTATCACTACGATATACTTTGTACCCCGGTATGACAGTGTCCCACTGGTTATCCTCCTTCCACCAGGTCTCAGTAATGCCTATTATATCCAATTTTTCGTTTAGTGCAATATATTCCAACTCTCTCATCTTATTTCTTAGACTCCTAGCATTTGCATATAGACATTTCAGAGTATGTTTGTTGTTCTTATTTGCATGATGCTTAGTACCTGACACTATTGATTTGACATCTTTTGTCTGATCTTTAGTTGTATTTAAGGGCACCTGGTCTACCACGGTCTGTTGTGCAACCTCATTATCCAGAAACCCTATCTTCCCTGTTTGTGAGGTATCTTTGCAAGATACCTTTTCCCGAACCATGCGCTTTTGAGCGACTGTCGGCCTTCCCCCCATTTCTAGTTTAAAAGCTGCTCTATCTCCTTTTTAAATGCCGATGCCAGCAGCCTTGTCCCACCCTGGTTAAGGTGGAGCCCATCCTTTCGGAATAGGCTCCCCCTTCCCCAGAATGTTGCCCAGTTCCTAACAAATCTAAAACCCTCCTTCCTGCACCATCGTCTCATCCACGCATTGAGACTCTGGAGCTCTGCCTGTCTCTTGGGCCCTGCACGTGGAACAGGTAGCATTTCAGAAAATGCTACCCTAGAGGATCTGGATTTGAGCTTTCTACCTAAGAGCCTAAATTTGGCTTCCAGAACCTCTCTGCCACATTTTCCTATGTCATTGGTACCCACATGTACCAAGACAGTGGACTCCTCCCCAGCACTATCTAAAATCCTATCTAGGTGACGCGTGAGGTCCGCCACCTTCGCACCTTTTTTCCATTATGGGTCGAGGACGTCCATGTGTTAGGCACGCCCCAGTCCCGCCTTCGCTATGCTTCTGAAACGCCCCCGTGAACTTTGGTCGTCCCCGTGACGGAAAGCAGTTTTCCGTGATCCTCTCATTGCATTCTTTTGTATTTCTTGAGCAAAGCCTCTTTTTTTTTTTTTTTTTTTTTTCAACTACTTATTTGGAGAACCGTATAGGCTTTCTTCGTCTCTTGTTTTTGTTTACTTTCCTCGCATAAAGATCAGTCGCCATATTTATAGCAGCCTTTAGCTTTGACCACTGATTTTCCACATCTTCTATGCCTTCCCACTGTAACAGCTCCTTCTTCAGGTATTCCCCCATTTTATCAAAATCAGTACGTCTTTGATCCAGTACTCTGCCTTTGCTCTTATATCAAACCATATGGTGTGATGATAACTATTACATAGGTGGGCACCCACCTGGATATTGGAAACACTTCCTCTATTCATGAGCATTAGATCCAGCATTGACCCTTCCCTCGTAGGTTCCGTCACCATTTGTCTGAGCAAGACACTTTCACAGGCGTGCACAATCTCCCTACTTTTTCCGATTCTGCAGAAAGGATGTTCCAATCCATATCAGACAAGTTGAAATTTCCCCACAGTAGCACCTTCCGTATCATACCAATCTTTTGAATATCTTCTATCTAGCTTCTCCGTTTGTGCCGGCGGTCTGTAGATACCCCCCCGTGTGGATATAGGTTCCAGCTTCTGTTTCCAGGATGATCTATAAAGCTTCTTCCTTTCCCCAGGTTTCCTGCATTTCAACCGCTCTGATATTCTCTCACATACAGCGCCACTCCTCCACCTCTTTGGCCCTCTCTATCCTTCCTAAAAAGATTATAGCCCGGTATGGTCACATCCCATTCATGGGAATCGTTGAACCACATCTCTGTAATAGCAACAATATCCAAGTTTTCTTCAGACTTCAGGGCTTGCATGTGCTTAGTGAGTTTAGGTGGTTTTCTATATTTAGATGATCTTTCCCTCTGCCATCATGTTTATTCTGGGGGTGTCTTTCTGAATTTCCTTGTTTCCTTTTGTCACCTTCGCCTTCTAGTCTAAATGTCTAGAAACATATTGTCTGAATTTCTTCCCGAGGCTCTTTTTTCCTGTCACAGAAAGATGTAGCCCATCATTACACTACAGCCTGTTATTTATTTATTTATTTACTTATGTAATTTATTTATTATATTTGTTTCCTGCCTTTGCCCAAAGTGGGTAACAAGAAAAACACATAATCAAAACATAAACAGTAAAAAAAAATAATCAATACATTCATCAATTAACTAAAAAAAACAAACAGTCATTACAATACCCCTACCCCTCATTCTTCCAAAAAAGCCTTTAAAAAATAGTGAATTGTTGAACGTTGTCACAAGATCTCAAATGTCCCGGTAGAGCATTCCACAATGATGGACCAGCAATTGAAAATGCTTACATCTTCGTTTCCACATAATGATAGCATGTTGCAGAAGCAAGGAGTAGGAAGGGTAGGCTCTTGCATCCGTTTATGTAGGAACCTGTGTACCTCCACCCTTCTGGGTGGTTATCTTTTGTTTAGCATGTTGCAGAAGGCAGACAAAGTTTTTGAGATGTCTCTGATCTTAACACTCATCTAGGTTTATACATCTTCAGAACATTACAAAAATAGGAACAGTTCTATATATATGCTGATGAATAAGTACAAGCGCCTTAAAGAAAACTCTGTACATTATAGAAAGCCAATGCAGTTACTTTCACGCTAGAGTAATATGTTATGATTTTGGTACTCCGGTAATTAACCAAGCCGCTGCATTCTGGATGACCTGCAAAACCTGGAGCCGGGTAGATGACATACCCAGAAAGTTTTGTTGGTGAGTTGGCAGTTGGCTGCACCTTGACCATGGCTTGATCTCTTGTCAGTGTTCGCAGTCTGTTTATAGCACTATTCCACCCTTCAGTTGTCATCAGATCTAAACAACCTCTCAGTCTTGAATCCAGCAACTTTGCTGCCAAGTGAGTCTCTGTAACTGTAAAATAGTGATCCGGGTGATCTGCAAGATGATTCTTGAAGGATGCTATTGTATGGCTGTCTGAGCTTGCAGTTGTCAGATGCCAGTTCAACTGATATTTTGTTGGCATCATCAGATGTAGTGAAGGCTTAGTATCTGTCGACAGTTCTTTTGTAGCCCTGTCAAATGGTTCCAACACCATAACAACTTCTGCCAGCAAGGAGTCATCAATTGTGCACAATTTGGTCAAGAACTGCTTGTTTGCACCTGGTTCAGTGGCAATTGCATGCAGCTGCTCCATATTCTTTGCCACAGATTTCAGTGTCTGCTGAGTTGACACACACTGCTTGAGCATTTTCTTCAGTGAACAGTTGACTTTTGTTCACATAGGGCCCCTTCTACCAAGCCACAGCAAAAGGGAGCCTGTGCTGGCATCGTTTGTTTAATGTGTGCAGAGGCCCATCTCTACCGCAGCTGGCAAAAGGGTAGTCTTTCTTTTCTGCAGAAAAAGGCAGTGAGGCAAGTAAAGCACCTTCCGCACGGCCATTTCGAGGGGGAGCTCCCTCCGCCACCCATTGAGGCGGCAGCAAGGGCTCTCATGCTAACCCGGCGGCGACCGGGCAGTGTACGGTAGCGCCCGATCACCGCCGGGTACACTCCGGCGTTTCAAAAATAATAGTGGTTCAATTGTGGAGGAGCACCACTCTTTTTTTTATGGAGACGCACCGCTCTTTTTCACCGTGAATTTTACCAGATGCAATCATTTTTGCTACATCGTGGATTGCTTTAATGTTTTTTTTTTTTTTTTCAAGATCTGCAGAAATCTGTTTTATAGTAGCATAATAACATAGTAGATGACTGCAGAAAAAGACCTGCACGGTCCATCTAGTCTGCTCAACAATTTAAACTCATATGTGCTACTTTATGTGTATACCTGACCTTGATTTGTTTCTGCCATTTTCAGGGCACAGACTGTAGAAGTCTGCCCAGAACAAGGCCCACCTCCCAACCACCAGCCCCGCCTCCCCCCACCGGCTCTGCCACCCAGTCTCGGCTAAGCTTCTGAGGATCCATTCCTTCCGAACAGGATTCCTTTATGTTTGTCCCACACATTTTTGAATTCCGTTACCGTTTTCATCTCCACCACCTCCTGCAGGAGGGCATTCCAAGTATCCACACTCTCTCCGTGAAAAAATACTTCCTGACATTTTTCTTGAGTCTGACCCCCTTCAATCTCATTTTATGTCCTCTCGTTTTACCGCCTTCCCATCTCCGGAAAAAGTTTGTTTGCGGATTTATACCTTTCAAATATTTGAACGTCTGTATCATATCACCCCTGTATGTATGCTGTACAGTTCCACTGTAGACAAAGGACTGCAAGACTCCTGAGGCAGGTACTCCAAGCCGAAACACAAAACAGCAGTACTCAACAGATTCAGTGCTGGCAGTGAGAAGGTGAATCTGCTTCACTGGTGAGGAAGTGCTGCAGTGTAAGACTACCAGATTTGGCTTATTTTCATTATTTTAATCAGGGAAGCTAAGTTTCACTGCTGTTTTTGGTTCTTAATAGTCCTGTTTTTTTTTTTTTTTTTTACTGGTTTACAGATATTTGGAGACATAACTATTAGGGGAAATCTGGGTATGTTCCCATATTGGTATGTGCTTCTTAACACATCTCTTAGTCTACAATTTTGAGTGTTTTTATTCAGTTTGTACATGTTTGTTGCATTTATGTTTGATATTGATTTTATTATTCTATTATTTTTATATTTAAATTTGTTTTATTGAACATGTAATAAAGAACATACAAAAGCGTATTTGGTGGTTGTTCATCATTTTACAGTGTAATTCTGCCCCCCCCCTTCCCACCAACCCTCCCTTCCCAAGTTTACATTTACGCTAATGCATATTTATTGATAATCTGTGAACACGGATCACAAAAAACAAGCACTTGAACATCAATACAGCTGCTGTGAATAGGTTTGAGAAGGTTTGGTCTCTAGTGACCTTCCCTCATCTAGCTCAAGTGCTCCACTTTCCAAGCCCACTAGACCTCCTTCGACACTCAATCAAAAAACAGACAAAAAGAAAACACATACACTTGCTCCACGTCATGATCTAGAGTGTATTTAAAACCCCACTTTGGGTCCTGTGGGAAAGCGACTGAAGGTAAACCCCCCAAACCAGCAAAAAGGCTTTCCTCCCTTTAGGTGATCTCTGGGCCTGCTTACTTTCAAAAATCATTAAAGTGTGAAATTTTATTATGCCAGACCCAGAAAGGAGGATCTTAACTTACCCATACCCCGCAAATTGTCTTTTTATCCACAATACTAGCCTTCCTAATTAGCTGTCGCCCTCCCCTCCCCCACATTGCAAAAACTCCAAGATGATCTAATAATACTCCAGACGGGAAGAAAGGTATAGGCATCCCCAAAATGCTCGCTAGAAATGTTATCACCTTTTTCCAAATTTTTTTCACAACCAGGCACGCCCAGATAGCGTGAAAAATATCTTCCTCTATGTGGCAGCGTCCACAAAGTGGAGAATCCATTTTACCTATTTTAAACAACTGTTTCTTTGTCATATAAACCAAATAAACTGCACTACAAAGAAAATGTTCTTTCCATTGTGGAAACTTAAACGGATTAAACTTTTCTTCCCGAGAGAAGTATTTCGTAATCTAATACAATCAATGGTATTGTGCCACTTAGATTACTGCAACAGAATATATGCAGGATGTAAAGAACAACTTACAAAGAAACTACAGACCGCCCAAAACATAGCAGTCAGATTAATCTATGGAAAATCCAAATTCGATAGTGCTAAACCCCTTCAAGAGAAACTGCATTGGCTTCCAATTAAGGAACGTATCACCTTCAAAATCTGCACCCTAGTCCACAAAATTCTTTACGGAGAAGCCCCTGGATACATGACAAACCTAATCAATCTACCTTCCAGGAATACATCCAGATCATCCCGTTCATACTTAAACCTCCATTACCCTAACTGCAACGGTCTCAAATATAAATCCACTTATTCATCCACCTTCTCCTTTATAAGTACACAACTATGGAATGTGCTGCCAAAAACTGTGAAAACAATCCACAATCATCTTAATTTCAGGAAATCACTCAAGACCAGCTTATTCGGAAAGACCTACCCCAAGGATCCAACATAAGTCCCTATATTCTGCAGCACAACAAATTAATGGACCGTATTGACCACTTTCACCTTTTGCCCTTATACTCTGTTTTTTTGATCCCCCTGTCCTCTACACTATGTTATTTGTATAGTTACCGGATTGGCGTCTGCCTTTACGGTTTTATGTTAGCCACATCGAGCCTGCAAATTGGTGGGAAAATGTGGGGTACAAATGTGTTAAATAAATAAAATATAAGCCCGATTCAGTATCCTGAATTGACATTCCCTTAGCTCTTCATTTGTCGTGAGACTAGGTATTCTCCCCACTAATACTTTAAATCAAGGCAGGCCACAGATCTGCACAGATCCACACTCCATCTCTTTCCCACCTCCACATAATCTTTCTCTGGGCAGGTCTGTGTTAAGGCCTTGTGCAGCATTGAAACCGTGACCTGATCTTCCCCGGCCTTAGCATAAAAATCTTGAACTTTTTCAGCATGTCCCTTCCCCAGGATGACCTGGTCCAAAGAAGCCACATAATGAGTTAATATGCAAACAAATGTCCCACAGACAGCTGCTCCTCCCCAGGTATCTGGGCCACTGTCTTTAGTCCCCCTGTATGTCCCATTATATGGGTCAAATATTTAATACCCTTAGTTTCCGAGGACTGGAACACTTTATTTGTCATGCCTGGTTCAAACTCAGCATTCCCTCGAATCGGTAACATGTCTGATATCTCTGCCAGTATTTTCCAATGTCCTATACACTCCCTCAATGGGCGCAATAGCACACAATATCTTATGTTGCTGGGGATGGAGGCTATGGATGCATGTAACAAATACCGTAGATGCCAAGGTTTAAAATATTGTTGCTCTAAAGACAACAAGGTAAAGTTTTCTGTCTCGAATAACCAGTCCCCCATTTGTCTATGCAGGCATGCCCTATTGTAGTTTTTAATATCTGGAACTCCTATGCCTCCTTCCTTCCAAGCTCCTAACAACCTTCGAAAAGGGACCTTTGCCTTTGTCCCAGCCCAGAAAAACTTGTTTAATAATCGATGTAAACTACGAATATCTTTATTTAACAATCTTAAGGGCAACATTTGCAAGACATACAGCCAGCCAGGAAATTCTATCATTTTAAATAATTGAATCCGTCCATGTAGGCTAAGAGGCAGATGGTGCCACCCCCCGCAATGTATCTGATGTATGTTGAAGTAAATCCACATTAGTTTGATATAGTTTAGAGGTGTGCATAGTAAGATGTATTCCCAGGTATATGAAAGAATGTTCTGCCCACTGAATAGGAAAGGTCCCCTGCCACCCAGCTATAACACTAGGCTGCGATGCTAGTGCTAAGGACTTACTAAGGTTTAATTTAAAGCCTGAATAATCACCATATTCTGCAATAGTCTCGAGTCAAAGCTGTCAGTGATTTTTGGGGATCAGTAACATGGACCAATAAGTTGTCCTCAAAAGCTGAAATTTTAAAAACAGAATTACCTATAGGAACTCCCCTAATCTCCAGGTGCCACTTAATGTCCCCAATTAAGGCATCCAGTGTTAATATGAAAAGGAGGGGTAATAGAGGACATCCCTGCCTTGTACCCCTGTATAATCAAAAAGGTTTTGAGGAGATGCCGTTCACCATAATTGTGGCCTGGGGGTTTGTATATAATAATTTAACCGCCTCTGCAAAAAAACCCTGAATTCCACACGAGTCCAAGACTGAAAATAAAAAATCCCAGGATGCCCTATCGAAGGCCTTCTCTGCATCAAAACTAATGAGCAGAGAAGGCCATCTATTCGCTTGAACCACCTCCAAAGACACCAATATAGCTCTAATATTTTGTACAGCTGTGTGGCCCCGCACAAAACCCACCTGGGACACATCAACCAAATTAGAGAGTATGCAGGCCAACCTATTCGCCAACACTTTTGCAAACAGCTTTGCCTCAAAGTTTAACAAATAAATAGGGTGATATGAGGATGGATCCAATGAACTCTTCCCAGGTTTCAATAGCACTATCATCTGGGCCATCTGAAGGGAACTGGGGAGTTGCCTGGTCTCCATCACTTCCCCAACATAAGTTCTAGCGTGGGCCTCACCTCCACCACCATAAGCTTGTAAAACTCTGCCTGAAATCCATCAGGCCCCGGGGCCTTCCCCAGTTTGCATGACTGCAGAGCTACCAGAATTTCATTCAGACTAATAGGGTGTTATGATCGTGGTCAGAACCCCTCTCAAACTTACCTTTTGCCTGGGGGTCAGCTTTTTAGCTGGTTTCTGTTCTGTTTTTCTGACCTGTTTGAGCTAGCTCTCTCTCTCTCTGTGCCGGCTGCTGCCAGCATGGGGCTAATTGTCTCACTTCACTGCAGCTGTGGATGTAGTCTGAGTTGCTCTAACTCTCTTTGGGTGTACTGGCTTCAAGTGCTTCACGGTGTTGCATTGGTGTGGGTTGGGCCTCTATGGGTTTCAGTGTTCTCTCTGGGTCAGTGTGCTGTTGCCTGGGTCTAGGGAGTGTGACATCATCAGGGAGGGCCTTGATAAGGAAGTGGTGTTCTTTCCTTCAGGGCCTTCGCAACGTTTGCTTCTGGCTACTTGCTTTAGGTCCAGGTTAGTTTAGTGCAGTGTGCACTTGTGACTTGTGTGTTTGACTTCCCTGGTTTTCCCTTTTGTTACGGTGAGTAGCACTGCTATTGGTGCAGTGCTGGAGTTTGGTGCTGGGAGCACCCTTGTTAGTAAGTGCTTAGGAAGCACCTTTTGTTGTTTGGGTATTTGGCTTTCCTGCCTGTTTCCTTGTGTCTTCCCCGCTTTTCCTCGTGACCTGTGTTTAGCTGCTGTAGCTTGGTGCTTAGGTAGCACCGGGGTGAGGACCCACGTTTAGCTGCTGCAGCTTGGTGCTTAGGAAGCACCAGTGTTAGGTCTGGCATTTGTCTTCCCTTCCTTTTCCCTTGTGGCTTCCCTGCACTTCTGTTAGTGTAGGGCATAGGGGCACCCCTGTTAGTTTCTGTTAGGAGCACTGCTGTTAGTGGAGGGCTTAGGAGCTTTTCTGTTGGTGCTGGGCTTAGGAACACTTTTGGTCACTTTAGGAATTAGGTGCACTTCAGTTACAGCTTGTTCTAGTCCTGGTCCCTGTGTCGTCCAGTAAGTCTTGCCGGCTACTTGAACCCATGAGCTCAACTCCTGGGGGGGCTTAGTAGCTAAGTGCAGGTGAAGCTGTGTGGACCAGTCCGGTGTGCTCCAGTCCAGTGTTCCAGTCCTGTGTCCTCCAGTCCGGGGGATTCCAGTCCAGTATTCCCGTCCAGTGTTCCGGTCCGGGGTTCCAGTCCTGTGTCCTCCAGTCCGGGGAATTCCAGTCCAGTGTTCCAGTCCGTGTGTTCCGGCTCGCTGGGCGGTGCCTGCAGTCCCTGCCGGTGTCGGTGTGCTTGCCCAGCGTTGGTTGGTGGGTTTTGCCTGCTGCTCTCGCTCCTCGTCAGCAGCCCAAGGGCTCACGTTTGCTCCAGAGCCCGGCCCCGCGGGCTCTGAACCTGACATAGGGCCATTGACAGTCTCCTTTTGTGAAGGACTAATCTTCGGTAAATCTAGGTTATTTAAATACATTGATTCAGGCAATGGTGTGGCCCCTGATTCTCCGTATTGCCTAAACACTGTGTTAATATCTTTATGTGAATGGACCAAATGGCCAGAGGAATCCTTAAGTTGAATTATCTTCCTAGGACCTGATTTGACCCGTAGCAAATGGGACAGTAGCTTGCCACTCTTGTTTCCATAAAGGAATAATTGATATTTATAATGATTAATAGACTTAACTGCACCCTGACGAAGAAGTTTATTTAACTCCGTCTGTGTGACCAACAATGCTTCCTTATGTTGAACACTGTGTGACTTCCCAAATAGCCTTTTATCTCATCTAATAGTTCGTTCTAATTGCAAAATTTGGAGATCTCTCATCTTTTGTTTATGATTAACGTTCGATATGGTCTCTCTCCTTAGAACAGCCTTGGCCGCTTCCACTACTACTACTACTACTTAACATTTCTAAAGCGCTACTAGGGTTACGCAGTGCTGTACAATTTAACATACAATTTAACTTCCCAGTATAATATTGGTTTATTCACGTAGGCTTGATTAAAGGTTTATTACTCATTTATATGTAAGAAATGGAAGGAGTGATAATATTGATCTGTATACAGTTCTAATGGAAACCTCCAACTCCCCCCCTCCCCGCCCTTCAATCTGCATCTGGAGCCACACCATTGCATGATCAGACACCTCATAAGGGCCTATCTCAGCCTTGGTTTTATTTATTTATTTATTTATTTATTTATTTATTTATAGCGTTTATATCCCACATATTCCCACCCAAGGTGTAGCAAATCAAGGGTTCGGATATTGCTTTAAAGATTGTTTATTCACACATCAATAGACACACACATATTACATAACACTCTTATGCAGTTCACACATCAATAGGCACCCACATATTACATAACACTCTTATGCAGTATACATACATCACCACAGGATTGTAGCCTTCATCTGAGCTGCAACATCAATCGAGGAAGCACCGATGACCGCCCAGAGATCTGCGGGAAAATTCCAGCACTAGCGAGGCATCCCTCAACCAGCTACAGAGCTTCTGTTTCAGCCAGGGCTTCCCCTCTTTTTATAACAGCTCACAAACAAGTGTGCCTAGAACAGAACAATGAGTGGCCAATCTGCATTCCTCTCTCCCAGGCACCCTCTGATGAAAACACCAGCCTTTGGACTTGTTTTTCAGCACAGCCCTGTAGTGAGTTACCCACCGCAATGGAGCGTTGTGGTAGCAACCTGTCAAACAAATATTCTGGTAGCAACAGGTCAAAACAAACATTCTGCATGTCAGAAAACAAATATTCTGGGTCAGCATAAGTATCATATCATAAGTATTATACTCCAACACACAAGGGCAGGCCCAATGCAGCTTGCAGGAATTACAGAAAGCATACAGTGGGGGAAATAAGTATTTGATCCCTTGCTGATTTTGTAAGTTTGCCCACTGACAAAGACATGAGCAGCCCATAATTGAAGGGTAGGTTATTGGTAACAGTGAGAGATAGCACATCACAAATTAAATCCGGAAAATCACATTGTGGAAAGTATATGAATTTATTTGCATTCTGCAGAGGGAAATAAGTATTTGATCCCCCACCAACCAGTAAGAGATCTGGCCCCTACAGACCAGGTAGATGCTCCAAATCAACTCGTTACCTGCATGACAGACAGCTGTCGGCAATGGTCACCTGTATGAAAGACACCTGTCCACAGACTCAGTGAATCAGTCAGACTCTAACCTCTACAAAATGGCCAAGAGCAAGGAGCTGTCTAAGGATGTCAGGGACAAGATCATACACCTGCACAAGGCTGGAATGGGCTACAAAACCATCAGTAAGACGCTGGGCGAGAAGGAGACAACTGTTGGTGCCATAGTAAGAAAATGGAAGAAGTACAAAATGACTGTCAATCGACAAAGATCTGGGGCTCCACGCAAAATCTCACCTCGTGGGGTATCCTTGATCATGAGGAAGGTTAGAAATCAGCCTACAACTACAAGGGGGGAACTTGTCAATGATCTCAAGGCAGCTGGGACCACTGTCACCACGAAAACCATTGGTAACACATTACGACATAACGGATTGCAATCCTGCAGTGCCCGCAAGGTCCCCCTGCTCCGGAAGGCACATGTGACGGCCCGTCTGAAGTTTGCCAGTGAACACCTGGATGATGCCGAGAGTGATTGGGAGAAGGTGCTGTGGTCAGATGAGACAAAAATTGAGCTCTTTGGCATGAACTCAACTCGCCGTGTTTGGAGGAAGAGAAATGCTGCCTATGACCCAAAGAACACCGTCCCCACTGTCAAGCATGGAGGTGGAAATGTTATGTTTTGGGGGTGTTTCTCTGCTAAGGGCACAGGACTACTTCACCGCATCAATGGGAGAATGGATGGGGCCATGTACCGTACAATTCTGAGTGACAACCTCCTTCCCTCCGCCAGGGCCTTAAAAATGGGTCGTGGCTGGGTCTTCCAGCACGACAATGACCCAAAACATACAGCCAAGGCAACAAAGGAGTGGCTCAGGAAGAAGCACATTAGGGTCATGGAGTGGCCTAGCCAGTCACCAGACCTTAATCCCATTGAAAACTTATGGAGGGAGCTGAAGCTGCGAGTTGCCAAGCGACAGCCCAGAACTCTTAATGATTTAGAGATGATCTGCAAAGAGGAGTGGACCAAAATTCCTCCTGACATGTGTGCAAACCTCATCATCAACTACAGAAGACGTCTGACCGCTGTGCTTGCCAACAAGGGTTTTGCCACCAAGTATTAGGTCTTGTTTGCCAGAGGGATTAAATACTTATTTCCCTCTGCAGAATGCAAATAAATTCATATACTTTCCACAATGTGATTTTCCGGATTTAATTTGTGATGTGCTATCTCTCACTGTTACCAATAACCTACCCTTCAATTATGGGCTGCTCATGTCTTTGTCAGTGGGCAAACTTACAAAATCAGCAAGGGATCAAATACTTATTTCCCCCACTGTACATCAAGTGTACAACAAACAGTCAATGGCATTGTAGTGAAAGAGGCTAGTAAGTAATAGCAGAGGTGGGGAAATGTGGAAAGAGAAGTGGAGTTCAATAGACAGTGGTGCGGGGCGGGTCAAGAGCGTAAGCTTTCCCAGATAAGAAGGTCTTAAGGTATTTTTTTAAAGGTTGGATGATCAGGGGTGATTTTCACAAATTTAGGTAGACCATTCCACAGTTGTGTGCTAATGTAGGAAAAGGTGGAAGCGTAGGTGGTTTTATACTTGAGGCCTCTGTAGATTGGGTAATGCAGATTTAGGTACCAGCAAGCTAATCTGTGAGAGTTACGCGGTGGTAAGCTGACAAGGGTGTCCTACATGCTGGGGCCTCTCCATAGAGAATTTTGTGCACCAGTGCGCAAATTTTAAATGACAGGGAGCCAATGCAGTTTCTCACGCAGCGGTCTTGAGCTTTCAAACCTCGATTTACTGTAAATAAGCCTAGCAGCTGTGTTCTGGGCAGGTTGTAATTTTTTCAGAAGCATGTCCTTGCACCCTGCATATATCCCATAACAGTAATCAAGGCAACTAAGGACGAAAGACTGAATTAAACTTCGAAATACTTCCCTAGGGAAATATGGCTTTGTGTTTTAGCTTCCAAAGAGAGGAGAACATTTGTCTGGTGATAGAGAGATCGTTTGCTGCTCCAGAGTTAAGTGCCTGTCTACAATTACACCTAATATTTTTAGTGGCTCAGAGATCAGTAAGGCGAGCTCAGGCGTGATTAATGTGGAGGTTGTAAACTTGTTATAGGGTGTGGAGAGGATGAGGCAATGAGTTTTCTCAGCATTGAATTTGAATTTAAAAGTGTTGGCTCAATCCAGCATTGTACGCAACCCAAGCTGTATTTTAGAAAACAATGCCTTAGATGTCAACAGATAGTCAATTCTAGACTGTGTGGAATGTGCACGGGATAGATGGGTGTAATCTCTATCTCCTGGATGTAGAACCCGCCAGACATCCAAGATATCTAGGACTTCACACAAGATGGGTAGCACAATAGATATATCCATATGTGCCGATGGAGGTGGATTAGATCTATCCATCTGCGGATCAAACACTGTATTAAGGACCCCCCCCCCCCCCCCCCCCCCCAATATCAAGTTATCTCATTGTAAAGAAGACAGGAATCCTATTAGTTGCCTAAAATCTCCATGTGCATACACATTTGGGGCATAAAAATTGCAAAAAAGGAATTGTTGCCAACTAAAGTTAGCAATGCCACAACATACTGGCCTCCCTTTCTCTGTATGATCCGATTTATCTGTATATCCAAGCCCCTACGAAACAAAATGAGTACACCTGCCTTCCTGTACTCAGCTGGAGATTCCACTAACTCCCCTACCCACCATCTCTGAAATTTTTTATGTTCTACAGAGGACAAGTGAGTTTCCTGGAGCATCGCCACATCGGCTCGCTGTCTGTTCAATGCCTGGAAATTTTTTTGTCTCTTAATCGGTGGGCACCCTGCCCACATTTCAAGATATGACTTTCAGGGACGTCATTCAAAACTCCTTAACTGCCCAACTAAGACAAAGCCACATATGCATAAAATAAAGGGGAAGCTGTCCCAGCTGCCAGCCCCCCCCCCCACCATCACCACAGAGTACTTCTCTACCCGACGTGAAGACTGAAAAACCAAATCAATACACTCTAAGTAATAAAAAAAAACAAATTATAACATAAACAAGCTAATAATAATAACATACTCATCAGCCTCCTACCATCCGTCATCCAAACAAATCCCCCCAACCCTCCTCCCTAACCCCCCCCCCCAAACTCCCCAGCAGAACTCTTGTTTCTAACTTACACCGGTCTACCCAGGCCCCAGTCACCGTGAAGAGTGCTCCCCCCCGTACTTCTCCCAAAATACATGACAGACCTTATAGACTTACCAATAAGAAACAAAGTCAGATCGTCAAGATCTTACCTAAATTTACACTACCCAAATTGCAAAGGACTAAAATACAAAACAACTTACGCAGCCGGCTTCTCCTACATAAGCGCACAATGGGCTCCCAAAAGCTGTGAAAGCAATCCACAACCACTTGAACTTCAGGAAATCACTAAAAACCAACCTCTTCAAAAAGACCTACCCCAACGACCCCACATAACCACCTACCAACACAGCATGACTATGATCGAACAGGACATCATGCAATCTTCATCCATTCCGACCCTCCACTTATACCTCATACGATCACTATACAACTTTGAGGGGCATAATCAAACGGCGCCGGCCAAATCGATGGCCATCTTCGGGGCTGGCTCTGCGACGGGGTGGAGCCAAGCGTATTTTCGAAATATACGCTTGGCGCCGGCCAAATCACTTGCTGGGTCTAGAACAGGATCGCCGGGTTTATATGAGATGCCCGGCTTCATTTTTCAGCCATAATGGAAACCGGGCCCGGCCATCTCAAATCCGGCGAAATGCAAGGCATTTGGGCGTGGGAGGAGCCAGCATTTGTAGTACACTGGCCCCCCTCACATGCCAGGACACCAACCGGGCACCCTAGCGGGGGCTCTTAAAAAAATAAAAATAAAAAATAGCTTCCAGGTGCATAGCACCCTTACCTTGGGTGCTGAGCTCCCCAAAACCCACTCGTTACAACTCTACACCATTACCATAGCCCTAAGGGGTGAAGGGGGGCACCTACATGTGGGTACAGTGGGTTTTGGGTTTTTTTTGGAGGGCTCAACATTAACCACCACACGTGGAACAGTAGGGGAGGGGATGGGCCTGGGTCCACTTGCCTGAAGTGCACTGCACCCACTAAAAACTGCTCCAGGAACCTGCATACTGCTGTCAAGGAGCTGGGTATGACATTTCAGGCTGGCATACAGGCTGGCCAAAAAGGTTTTAGGTTTTTTTTTTTTGGGTGGGAAGGGGGTTGGTGACCACTGGGGGAGTAAGGGGAGGTGATCCTCGCGTCCCTCTGGTGGTCATCTGGTCAGTTGGGGCACATTTTTCAGACTTGGTCTTAAAAATAAATGGACCAAGTCCGGCTGGCGAAATGCTCTTTTGAGCCGGCCATTTTTTTTCATTATAAGGTGAAGCCGGCCATCCCATACCCACACCCCCGTCCTGTCCCGCCTTCGCTACCCTACCAGCACACCCCCTTGAAGGTTGGCTGGCGCCGCGATGAAAAAGCAGTTGGGGCCGGCCAAAATCGGCTTTCGATAATACCGATTTGGCCGGGATCAGGAGATTGCCGGCGATCTCCCGATTTGTGTCGGAAGATTGCTGGCGATCCCTTTCGAAAATAAGCCTGTTTGTATTTGTTATCCACCGACTGGTCAAACACCTTTGACTGTACTATGTAAGCCACATTGAACCTGCAAATAAGTGGGAAAATGTGGGGTACAAATGCAACAAATAAATAAAAACAACACTTTCCAGACCTTTGAAAACATAAAGCCCCTCGTTCTCCATAACTTCCACTATCTCCCCTGCTTGGCTATTATCAAATACTCAATAGTCGCAAAACTGCAGGGCTAATTATCCTAATTATATGATAGATGGAACTCAACCCCCCATAAAGGTCTCACAGATAATCAGCAACCAGTTGACCAAAATGTAAAATAAATTGTCCTCCATAGCACTTCAGATGATCACTTGCGCCTCTCAACTGCTGCTCTACATCCACCCATTCTCTAACACAGAGCAGCCATATGCCTTAAGTGTCTTGTAGAATGACTGCCACCAGATTATGTTCCAGCCCCTTCTGCCAGATTCATCACATAGCTTCCTCAGCATCCTGAAAAAAATTAGGTTTCTCTCCATTGGCAATCCTCAGCCGCACTGGATACAGCAATGCAAAGGGCACCTTTTTCTTATATAGCAGTGCACAGACAGTTTGAAAAGCCTTTCGTTTGGTCGCTACTAAGGCCGAGAATTCCTGGAAACATAGGACTTTATGGTTGTCATATTGTAAATCCCCTATGGCTCTTGTAGCTCTCAATATTTCTTGTTTATGAGCAAAATTCAACATTTTGCATATCACCACACGTAGCCTTGCCTCAGATGATTTCAGTATTCCCAAGCGGTGAGCCCGCTCCACTCTTAGGGGGCCCTCCTGCTGTGACAATTTTAGGGCCCTCAGAAGCCAGTCCTCCAAAAACTGCCTCAAATCTACCTCCCTGATGGATTCTGGGCGTCCCACAAATCGGAGGTTATTTCTTCTCAAGCAATTTTCAAGGTCTTCAATTTTATCTTCAAGCTTTGCTATCACCACCCGAAGTTCAAGCTGCCCCGTTTCCTGCTGCATTTTATACATGGTTCCATCGCTACTGAAGCTTCAGTTCTGCAGGTACCTCTAACATCCAGCTCTTTCAGTGGGGCACTGCTCATCCTCTGTCTGTTACTCTCAGCTTCTTCTCTGCTTGTTCAGTGCATTTCTATCTTTGCCAGAGGTGTGCAACTCCTTCTCTGCCTGTGGTGTGTGGCTCAGTTTGTGTGCTTTGAGCATGGATCCTACTTTGCCTGATGAGCTCAGCTTTGTTTCTGTCGCTTGAGCACAGTTCAGTCTCTGACTGTGGAGCGTATTTTCACCTTTGCCTGTTGGGCACTGTTTCACCTTGTCGGTCAACCCCAGCTCTTTTCTGCGGGTTGGTATAGTAACTTCTCGGCAGCTGTGGCTTACCGCAGATTGCTAGACAAGGCTGCCTTGTTTCCTGTTAGCTGCCATTCCAGTGGCACCTTTTCTTGCCATAGCCTCTTGGTGGTTGGCGAGAAGCTTCTCCATTGCTGGAGTTTGAATTCGTCCCTGTTCTTTTTGTGTCTTCTTGGCACCTTGGGGGTCTTTTTTCCACAGTGTGACTCTCGACTCTTTCTTTTTGTCTCCTTTTGTTCTCTTGGCTCTGTTCTTTCATCCCTAAGTCCAGAGCGAGCTGGTTTAGGAGTACTCTCTTTCTACAGTTGTACCTTGGTATGCTGCTGCCCTTTTCTTCATGGTTCTCATGGAGAGACTAGCACTCCACTTACTTGGTTCTCTGGAGTCTCTTGTTCTGTGGAGTTTGATTTTCTCACTAGTCGCGGGTCTGGGTGGTTCCTGGGCCTTGCTTCATTTCTTCTATGAAGTGTGGCACACTGTTTGGGGTTGCGTCTCCTAGTACTTGTTAGGGTCGCTTCCTCCAACCATCTTGTACTCAAGGCAGACCGGCAGGTTTGGGAGTTAGCCTTTGTCCTGCCAGGGTTCAGAGAAGTGGATCCTTATTGCTCGGATACGACTGTTGCCTCCCTTCCAAGAGGGGGTCCTTTGGCATGAGTATTTTTGCTGCTTCTTTTGCTACTCTCGGGGTACGTAGTTTTTCTTTTGCTCAGGATGTTTGTTTTACGTCCTACAGCTTCAGTTCCTTTTCTAGTGTCTAACTCTATTCCATTTTGGTAGCCTGGTGGTTCGGATATTCGAATCCTTTTCTGCTGATCAGTTTTTGCTGTGTGTATAGCTTTATTGATTTTTCAACCTTCTGCATTTTTCTTTTCTTCCCCCCCCCTCCCCCCCTTTGGGAAACTGCTTTGCTGCATCCCATTAGTCTGGACTGGTCTGGTATAGATGACAAGGAAAAATTATGTTCTTACTGAAAATTTTCTTTCCTTTAATCATACCAGACCAGTCCAGATGCCCTCCCTGGCTAATGTCTGTCAGAGTGTTTTCTTTTAGGTATCCCTGGCTGTCCACGACGCTTCAATATGGTGGGATGTCCTACAGCACTGCCTACTTCATCTTCTCTATTCAATCTCCTGCCGCTTGTTGTGCCAGCTCTGTATGACTCCTGTTACTTAGGATCACGGAGTTCTTTCCCCAGATTCAGGGGTAGATCTCTGTGCTTGGGCAAGCTCAGCATGGACCATTCCCTCCCGCTTACTTTATTGTGAGGGGAGACTTCAGCCAAGCAGGAACAGTGAAGTTCTGCATATTGGCTCCAAGAGTTTGCCTGTTTGTATTAACTGTTTTCTTCTAGACTTTAGAGCACCATTGCTTGGCTATTCGAAATACTGAACATTCCAGGCTGCACGATACAATTAAGGGGCGGTTCACTTGGAACTATTTTCTCTGTCTCCTGCTGGTAGATGGACACAACCCATTGGTCTGGACTGGTCTGGTATGATTAAAGGAAAGAAAATTATCAGGTAAGAACATAATTTTTCCTTAAAAAAGTTTTGGACAAGTTCCTGGAGGAAAAGTCCATAGTCTGTTATTGACCTAGACATAAGAGAAGGATTGGTAACATGGAATGCTGCTACTAATTGGGTTTCTGCCAGGGATTTGTGACCTGGCTTGGCCATTGTTGGAAACAGGATACTGGGCTAGATGGACCATTGGTCTGACCCAGTATGGCTATTCTTATGTTCTTAACTTGCCACTGTTTAGTAAAAGGGCTCTTAAATTATTTTTGTTTTTCACTGCTAAAACAATCCTCAACTCTTAAAACTATTGCCAGTAAGTGAAGGGATTCTATGCAGTCTATATTTCTTAATAAAGTACTTCTGATCTAATGAATCAACTAAAGGTGTAGAATTCTTGTCCCATCTCATAATAGCTTCGGAGAAGAGTGACAACAGCAATAAAAGTGATGGATCACCCCCCCCCCCCCCCCCACCACCACCACCAATATGAAGGAAGGCTAAACAGGTTAGGGCTATATAGCTTGGAGAAGACTGAGAGTGAATATGATAGAAGTTTATACAAATAAGAGTAAAAAGGAGAAGCCAACTGAATGACACTTCTAATGTTTGCATGTTATGTTGTAAGTTTCAGGATTTGTTTTAACCATATCAGTCAGTAATACATGTTAACAATAGCCATAGCTGCTGCAGAACATGTTTGATAAGACAACTAGTTTATTTTAGTCATGGTAAGTGGCCAAGAATCTCTGCAAGAAAGCATTCTAGAATTAGAATACTATTTTCCTTTGTTTGGTGATAAAAAAAAGAACATAGTTAGCTTTGCCCCTCCCCTCAGTTAGCTTTGCTACAGAGTAAATGAGATGTTCAAATATGTAGAAGTGGTATTTTTGCTGTAGTGATGAAGGTCCTAAAGGGAGCATAGTATTGTATAAAATGACTGATTCCATTGGTTGGATATGTCAAGGAAACTGTCAAAATTAAAGAGCTTAAATGGTTGCGTTCTTAGTAAGGACTACAACCTGTAATATGATTTTTTTTTTTGCCTGTATTCTTCATTTAGACTGATTTCCAAAATGGAAGAAACTGTTGGAGGGAAAACACTGACACAAAGGACTTCCCAAATGCCAGGTGTTGTGTTAGTAGAAACAGAGGCCTTGAAGAACTTCACTATTCCAAAGCTAAGAAGAAGTACTAATAAAGGTATAGTGGGATCGAAAAGTTGAACCAAGTTACTAAGCATGTTGTAGCTGTGTTAGTTCACGATACATAGAAATAAGATCTACAAATAAATTTGTAGATCTGTAGTTACTGAGGTAATTTATCAAAAGCTAATCAGTAAGAGTGTATTATCTATAATTTGTTGATCTTTGTTAATATGTTATATAAAGTTGTTTAAATGGTGATATCCATGGTTGGTTTGAATGAACAAAAAGAAAATCAGTCCAGAAAGAATGTAAAGGCCTGTAGTTAACTGTTGTTTTGCAGCAATGCCCAGGCCTTTTGTAGAGGAACATTAAAACACTTTAATTTTCATGGTATCTAATAAATACATATGAGTTATTTGCACACTAGTGGAACCATGCCCGTTTCCTCAATAATGAAAGGGGCCCTAGGAAGGCTGTCATGTAAGCTTCTTTTTTTTTCTCTCTCCCCTGCCCTCCCCTCCATGTCCCACAATTCTCCTCTTCCCTGCCCTCCCATACGTGTCCTGCGATTCTCTCCTCTACTGTCCTCCCCTCCCATCCATGTTCACCAGTTCTCCTCTGCCCTGCCCTCACCTTCCCCTCCCCTCCTCTCGATGTTTCGCGATTCTTTCATCCCCTCGATTTGTACCTGAGCGTTCTCTGGCTGGCTGGCGCTGGCTTCCGTTCCATTCGTAACATCCCTCCTGACATCAGCTCACCTCCAGCGTTCCCTTCCCTGTCACTGTTCCGCCCTCTGACGTCATTACGTCTTGAGGCGAGGGCGGGACAGTGAGGGGGAATGGAACGCTGGGGGCTGGCTGACGTCAGGAGATGTTACGAACCCAGACAGCCAGACATGGAACATTGGAGGTGCAAATTATTATATAGGATGTTTGAGACTACTGTATCATGGATGTTTGTTGTGCTGTCTAGAGAACTAGAATGATTAGCTAAATTTCCAAAACTGGGGTGGGAAATACAGGTTCTTTCAGACTAGGAAATACAGCCTTTTCTTGTGTCTAACAGTTTTTTTGTTAAGATATGTCCCAGTAGTTTTGCTAGCAAAAGAATGGAATCTTTGACTTACTTCTGAGGGAGTTCTCTGCAACAAAACATATTTTGTGTAGAATTTCCCTCTTGTGCAGTGTGTTCCTAGCAGTATAGATTTTAGATCCTAATTTAAATCATTACAGTTTATTAAAATTTGATATACTGCCCCTGCATTTTCAGATATAGGTGGTTTATAATTAAAAAAAAATTTTAAATTGTCAGAAAGGAAATCCATAGTCTTGATAGGATAGGCCTAACACACACACATTCTAAGGAAAAAGTCCATAAAAAATGTAAAATAAAATAAAAAATAAATACAATTTCATACTACTGTGTATATCCTATTGTCATCAGTATATTTTTCTCTCTCCCTCTGGCTGAATAACAAAAACTAATATAAAAAAAATGAGGGGCCCTTTTACTGAGCTGCAAAAAAAGGTGGCCTGTGCTATGACTAGCATATGGTTTTCCCCACATGCTGAGGCTGCTTTTAGTGCAGCTGTAAAATGGCCGATTTCCCAATTAGCACATGGCCATTAGCGTGTGAGCCTTTACTGACACCTATTTAGTAGGTGGAAAGCGCTAATCGATAGGTGTGGAACAATGTAGCTGCACTAGCCTTTGAAAGATTATTCCAGAGAACTGTGATGAACCCCCAAAAAACAAAACACATGACCATGTTGTTTTGATTCCCGAGTCTTAGAAATATGTGGCATGGCCATTCTAAAATCAGGAGTATCCAAACTGGATGCCCGCCCCTACCCGTCTAAGGTCTTCTTTTAACCACCAACTTGAATCCTCTCTTATTTCTCACCCTCACCATCCTCTCCCTTTTTCTATCCTTCATAATAGGTCTTTTCTCCTGTTTTGATTCCCTTTCTGCTGCTCCTATCAGCTACTTTTCTTACCTTCATTATCATCTCTTCTTTCTTTGCACCTATCTTTTAACTCTGTTTGATCTACCCTTCTTGCTATTTTGTCTCTCCTACATTTCCATTCCTTTTCTTTGTCTTGTATTCCTTCATATTCTATTCCATTTTATTCTGTTTTTCTTCTTATAGCTCTTCTTTTTTTTCCCCATAACCGAGGACCCAAAGTCGTTTACTTTATACTATAGTAACAACAAAAATAACAGTACAACATATTATTCATCTCTTTAAATCCTTCTTTCTCAGTTCTCCACATTGCTTCCATGTCTCTACTTGCCCTCTATTTCTCTCCTGTCATTTGCCCTTTCCTCTCCTCCCTCCAAAGATTTGCTTTCTCCCCAGTATCCTCTTCCTCATCTTCCCTGACTCCTTCATTTACCCCTGCACTACATCATTTTGCTCTGTTCCTATTTTATGTCTCATTTTTTCATTCTTATCCCTTGCCATCGCCAGTCTTTTCTTTCTTCCCAAGTACACATCCTTGTACTTGTTTCCTGCCATTTCCCCAGTGTCATCTCTGCCTTTTCTCCTCCTCTCAGGGGGTCTTTTACAAAGGTGCACTAGTGTTTTTAGCTCATGCTAATGATTAGCGTTCTCTAAATGCTAGAGATGCCCATAGGAATATACAGTCATCTCTAGCATTAACGCATGCTTATTTTTAGCATCCATTAAAAACACTAATGTGCCTTTGTAAAAGGGGCCGTCAGTATCTACTTCCTACCATTCCCTCTTAACATAAACATAAGCCATGCTGGTTTAGACCAAAGTCCATCAACCCCATTTTCCTCTCTCCAACCGTGGCTGATGCAGGCCATAAGAACCTAGCAGAGACAGGTACCTTAGCATTTGCCCCATGGCCCCTGCCTCTTACCTCCATCACCTACCTCAGCTCTCTTGACTAATTTTCTGTCTTCCCCACCATTAGGCCCTTGCCCCTGGTGCTGCCCCTTGGTTTCTAGCATCAGTTCCCCTCTGCTTCCACCTCGGAAGTTAGTACCCCTTATGGCTGGCCTTCTCCAATTCATTAGTGTTGTGCTCCATCACTGGGTTTCTCTCTGTTGGCACCATGAGCAATTTCAAATTTCACAGGCTGACACACAAGGAAAACTGATGCCTTTGCATTACAAAATGTAATAGAGCTGCACTGCTGTCAGGCATTCAATTACCTGCTGCATTAGAGAGACATCTTTTTCCTATGTGTTTGTTTTCCAGTATGTTTGGCAACTTGCAACACAGATAGAAGGGAGTACATTGAGATGAATTATGCATTAGAAGAATCAAGGTTGGACATTAGCTATGACCTGCAATCTTCATGGCATTTTGGTGATATGAAACTTGTTTCCAATGATGATCTTGAAAACAAATATGCTGCAAAAAGGTAATTGTATAAATTGTAATTTAGGCTACAAAATTAGGGTAATGAATTTCAAAATTAAATAAAAATCCCTCTAATTGTGTTAGTAAATTAAATGCCTAAGTTGCTCTTTTATTGTGTGTTGCTGATTTTCCCTCCAATATAACATGCCAGTTATCAATAGTGAAAGTAAATAGGGTGGGACTGAATGCTGTTATGTGTTGTGGAGGCATATTTTCAAAGCACTTAGGGACTTAAAAGTTACTTGGAGGGGCATAATCGAACGCGAACGCCCATCTCCATGGGCGTCTATCTTCGAGAACGGGTACGTGAAGGGGCGGGACAAAACGTATTTTCTGAAAAAATGGGCGTCCATCTTTTTCACGATAATACGGTTTATGCCAGCCAAATGCATTGGATTTGTGCGGATTTGAGCTGGGCAGTTTCGTTTTTCAGCGATAATGGAAACTGAAGGCGTCCAGCCAAAAAAGCGAACAAATCCAAGGCATTGGGTCATGGGAGGGGCCAGAATTCGTAGTGCACTGGTCCCCCTCACATGCCAGGACACCAACCGGGCACCCTAGGGGGCACTTGTAACAATTAAAAAAAAAGTTAACTACCTCTGAAGTCCATAGCTCCCTTCCCTGGGGTGCTGGGCCCCCCCAAATCCCCTCCAAAACCCACTGCCCACAACTCTACACCATTACCATAGCACTTATGGCTGAAGGGGGGCACCTAGATGTGTGGGTACAGTGGGTTTTGGGGGCGGTTTAGAGGGCTCCCATTTACCACCACAAGTGTAACAGGTAGGAGGGGATGGGCCTGGGTCTGCCTGCCTGAAGTGCATGCACCCACTAAAACTGCTCCAGGGACCTGCATACTGCTGTGATGGAGCTGGGTATGACATTTGAGGCTGGCATACAGGCTGGAAAAAAAAAAGTTTTTAAAGTTATTTTTGGGTGGGAGGGGGTTAGTGACCACTGGGGGAGTCATCCCCAATTCCCTCCGGTGGTCATCTGGTCATTTAGGGCACTTTTTTGGGACTTGTTTGTGGAAAAAAAAGGGTCCAAAAAAAGTGACCCAAATTTGCGCTAAAGACGCCTTTCTTTTTTCGATTATCGGCCGAGGACGCCCATCTCTCCTCGGCCGATAAACACGCCCCAGTCCCGCCTTCACCACGCCTCTGACACCCCCCGGTCAACTTTGGCCGTTTCCGCGACAGATTGCAATTGAAGATGCCCAAAATGGGCGTTCGATTGTACCGATTTGGGCGCCCATGGGAGAAAAACGCCCATCTCCCGATTTGGGTCGAAATATGGGTGTCTTTCTCTTTCGAAAATAAGGCTGATAGTAACCTATGGAACTTTGTAAGTCTAAGTGCTTTGAAAATGAGCCCCTTAGTGAAGTCTGCTGAGACTGGCATATATATGTGGTTGTGGGAAAGATGAAATGATCAAATATGTTATCTTCATTCTGTTGTGATATCCCTACCATTTTGCTTTCAGGCCTTAATACAAATAGTGGACATTTCATCTGTCAATTTGCTACCTAATGTAGGTAGGTACCATGGAGCTTCTTTGAAATGATTTGATCCTTTAGCATTCCTTGCACTTCTCTATGCTTTCTTAAACTGAATAAAACTTTTTGCCTCTACTTTGTTCACTGAAAGAGTGGTAGATTTAACCCATCAGTAAAGTGTGTGGTATGGTCTGAATATAAAACAGTAGGATCCTTGGAATTTATTTTTTCAAAATGTACCTTTTCTTACATACTAGTTACATTACAATATATTAAGCTTATATTCCGTAAAATGCCTCTCAAGTTCTCTGCGGATTCCAGCAAAAGCAGATGGCCACTCAATCCCCAGCTGCGCACACAATTCAACAGGCACAGCACATTAAATAATAAAATTACATAAGTAAACATTTCTTTAAAAAAAAATGTCTGAATAGAGATGAGCTTCATATTGATCTTATTTTAGGAGGTAGAGAATTCCAGATCAAGGGAGCTTGATACAATTCTGATTTTGCTTCATTTTTTATCTCAGCCCTCTAGGACTTGGAAAGCATAGCAATATAGTATCTCTTATTCATTAAATCAAATCACACAAATAATACAGTTCTTGATCATAAAGGATTTTAAAAATTGTTACACAAATCTTAAAATGAATCGTAGCTTCTATCGGTAACAGGTGCAGTTCTTTTAACAGAGGAGTAACTCTATCATACTTGCAGACTGAGAATATTAGATCTGCTGCAGTGTTTTGAGTGGTCTGAATTTTCCAGATATGATTCTTTTGAAAACCAGCATAAATAATAATGTAATAGTCTAACAATGAAAGAAGTAAATTCTGTGAAAGAATGAAAGAAGTAAATGCTGTGAGAGATATTGCTGAAGGGTTGGAAGGAAAGATTTTCCTTCATGCATGCCTGGCTTTTTCAAAATTGCTAAGCATCACCAGGAATTGGTAAGGTAAGGGCTTTTCCTGTGGCGTTTAGTGCATCTGGGCCTCAGGCCCATAATCCACTCTTCCTTAGCATCAGCAGCAGATGAATCAAGAGACTTGTGGGTTGTGACCATCTACCAGCAGGTGGAGATAGAGAGTGATGAACTGCTCCTTGATCAGTCAGTGTTCTCTATCTCCAGCAGGCAGATGGATAGTCTCTCACAAGTTCCTGGTCTCATCTGTTGGCAGCTCCTGTTCTGGCAGCTCCTGTTCTGGGTCTCTCAGTTCAGTAGAGCTTTCGAGTGTGTGGCTGAGTGGTACCACCTTTAGGGGGTATACCTGGTCACTGCAGGTCCCTCCCCCACCCTTCTCCCCTCTCCAGTCCTTCCTCCATTCTCCTTCCTCACTGAAAAAAAGTGGGCATAATTCTTTAAATCCCACAGCCTTGTCTGCAGGAGCGATACTGGTTTGGGCCAGTATAAAGGGCTTTAGCAATGTAGAGGATTTGAGTGTGCTTCCAGAAGCACTGAGTTTGGCAGGCAGGACTCCCAATGGCTGGCTCTCCCAGTGTGAGTGTATCTTCCCATTTTCTTTCACCTTTGGGTCAGTTGCGGTTTTCCCTTTTCTTTACAATGGCTGCTGAAGTTGTTAAAAGCTGCTCCCACTGTGGGAAACGGAGAGCAGTATTGGGGCAGTGTCCAGGTGGATGTGCAGGCTCTCCTCGGGCAGAGGGGGCCTTGTTTGGTGAGGCCTCATTAGTTTTCTGTGTGGGAGAGATGCGGACTCATTCTCCTCATTGGGGCCAAAAGTGATCCTGCAGCCTTTTTAACAGCAGTACGATTCGGAAGCAGCGCTGACAGCGGCTTCTTTACCTGGCACTGCTTCTGAGGTCCTTAACATGTCATCTGCTTTGGGGGTTTCTCCAGGGCTGGGATCTTCTGACCCCCCCCCCCCCCCCGAGTTAATTCTGCTGCTCCAAAATGCTTATACGTTGCAGAAGTCTGTTAGGGGAACTGACAGTTCTTTTTTTAGCTCAGCCATTGGAGATTTTGGCTTGTTCCCTGCCTTACAGGCAGACGATCAAAAGCCCTGCTCTGTTCCAAACAGCGCTCTAAAAATAGTGCTGGAACAGCACGGGCCATTATTAGACCTATGATCAGAGATAATGACATGCAAATTTAAGCACACAATTATCCCTGATCATGGGGTAGAAGTGCAAGAGGTTTGTGCCTGAGCATGTGCTCAGCACAATCCTCCCGCACTTGTTTGACAGGTCTGGGCTGTCAAAAGCCCAGACCATTCAAACACTACTACTACTACTACTTAACATTTCTAGAGCGCTACTAGAGTTGCGCAGCGCTGTACAAAATAAAGAAGGACGGTCCCTGCTCAAAGGAGCTTACAATCTAAAGAACGAAATGTCAAGTTGGGCAGTCTAGATTTCCTGGGTAGAGGTGTAGAGGTTAGGTGCTGAAGGCGACGTTGAAGAGGTGGGCTTTAAGCAGAGATTTGAAGATGGGCAGAGAGGGGGCCTGGCGTATGGGCTCAGGGAGTTTGTTCCACGCATGGGGTGAAGCGAGGCAGAAAGGGCGGAGCCTGGAGTTGGTGGTGGTGGAGAACGGTACTGAAAGGAGGGATTTGTCTTGAGAGTGGAGGTTACAGGTAGGAACGTAAGGGGAGATGAGGGTTGAGAGGTAAGGAGGGGCTGCAGATCGAGTACATTTGTAGGTTAGTAGCAGAAGCTTGAATTGAATGCGGTACCTGATCGGAAGCCAGGTCCATGGGACCACCAGATCCCAACTACCCCTGCCCCGAGCAAGGCAAAAAGGGAGCTGGAGGTCCGGCGGACCTCCGATCCCCCTGATGACCCCCCCCCCCAAGGCTCAAGGAGGGCTGGAGATCCAGTGGCTTTAGACCCACTGGATCTCCATCCCTCCTTGAACTGGGGGGGGGGGGGGACCAGAGGTCTGCCTGTTTTCCAAGCCCTGTCACTGGGGGAGCCATCGGTTCCTGGGGGGGGGTTGCTTCGGTGGGGGGAATGGGGGCCTGCTAGCATGCAAATGCATGCTGGACAGGGCTCACCATTCCTCCCCAATGGTCTGCAAACCCTAACGCCAGCTCGGAGCTGGCGTAGGGTTTGCCATGACCAGCGACCCAATCTTTGGCGCGCTGGTCGCTGATCATTGGGGAGGAATAGGTTTAGCATGAATTTGCATGCTATTTGCGCTAAGAGCCCTGTCTTACATGCATTTGCATGCTAGTTTCATTCAGAGTCCACGAGCGCATTGTTTCACACACTTGGGGACTCTGATCATGGGGCTATGGCACGAACAGCCTCTAGCGCCGGCGTTTGCTTCTGATCATCCCCCTGTTAGTCTCCACTTAATGGACCCTGCCCTGAAGAAGAGATATTTGCACTTCAGCTCAGAAGTAGGGTCTATTCCTCCCCTGTCTCTCTATCATTCTGAGAGAGTCATTTCAGGACAGTCCCTTTCCACAGATGTAGGAGGAATTAGAGGAGGGGGAACTATTTATAGATGATTCTGATGATCCCACCACAATGTGGGTGTTTCATAAAGAGAAGTTACCTTTCTTTATTCCTAAGGCTCTCCAGGTTCTTAATATTTCTTCTTCTGATCCTGCTACACCTGCATTTGCTCATCTTAAAATGGCAAGAACTAGAATACTGCTTAAGTCTTTTTTCCAGTGTATGAGCCTATCCTGGAAGTTATTTCTGCTCAGTGGGTCACTCCAGACATTGCCCTTTGAGTAGCAGCAGCTGTTCATGTCTTTACCCCATTTCCACACCTGAGCTGGAAAGCTACATTTGCCTAAAGTGGATTTGTTGGTGGCAGCACTGTCTGTGGTGAGTTAAGATTTTACTTAAGGTTCCAGAGTTGGTTAAATTAGGGTTACCTTATTTGCTCCCCTCAAAAAGGACACATGCCACGCCCCCTGTCACATACCGCCCCACCCCTTTCACACCCCGCCCGCCTGCCCGTTTATCCGCAAATCTGGACAAACGGGCAGACTGGCATAATCCACTCAGTTGCCCGGCCGTGTCCTAAAAAAGAGGACATGTCTGGGTAAAATCAGACATATGGTAACCCTACTCAGAACCTAACAAACAGATCTCGACACATGCAGAACAGAGAGAGCCCCTCTTCAAAATCTTCAAAAATTAACCTGAAATCCTAAGAAGCTAGACTCTGCATGCAGCACAATACCAGAAAAACAGAAAGAAATACATTGCAAAATAAGACAGCAGGTGTAAATTCTCAAAGCAGACCTATTCCAAACACTAAAATGAAAATAAAATGATTTTTTTTCTACCTTTGTTGTCTGGTGACTTTGTTTTTCTGATCATGTTGGTCCCAGTCTCTGATTCTGCTGCTCGCTATCTGTTCTCTTAACTCCATTTCCAGGGCTTCCTTTCCATTTATTTCTTTACTTTACTCCTTTTTTCATTTCTTGCCCTACATCCATATGTAAAAGCTGGGTCCTCTGTGGACTTCACTGGAGGAGGTATAGAGTGGATCCAGCTTTTGCCTATTTTCTCCATCCATGTGTAGTTTTTCTCCTCTTTTCCCTTTCCCTCGTCTCCATCAGTATTAATCTCTTTTCTCTTTATTTCCTCCCCTCCATCCATGTGCGTCTCCTTTCTCTCTCTTTCCTCCATCCATGTCCAGCATTTCTCCTCTGTCTTCCCTCCCCTCCATCCATGTCCAGCATTTCTCCTCTGTCTCCCTTGCCCTCCATCCATGTCCAGCATTTCTCCACTGTCTCCCCTCCCCTCCATCCATGTCCAGCATTTCTCCTCTGTCTCCCCTTCCCTCCATCCATGTCCAGCATTTCTCCTCTGGCTCCCCACCCCTCCATCCATCTGCATTTCTTTCCTTTGTCTTCCTTCCCCTCCATGTGTATTTCCTCCTCTGTCTTCCATGTCCAGAATTTCTCCTCTCTCCCCTCCACACATGTGTATCCTTCTATGTCTTCCCTCCCCTCCATCCATGTCCAGCATTTCTCCTCTCTTTTCCCCTCTATCTGTGTGCAACTGTCCTCTCATCCATCCATATCCAGTAATTCTCCTGTCTCCCCTTCCCCCTTCATCCATCCATGTCCAGCAATTCTCCTCTCTCCCCTGGCATCCCCTCCATATCCAGCGATTTCTCCTCTCTCCCCTTCTCTCCATTTCCAGCGACTTGCCTTAGCCCCGACATTCTCCCCTTTTCAGCCCCGAGTTTCAGTTCCAACCCCAGCCCCACCTGCTCGCCCTCTTCTCCCACAATATCCCCCTTTTCCTTCCTGCCATCCTGCGTTTAAAACTTTTATTTTACCTCAAGTCGCGGCGGCGGCAGTGAAAGCAGCAACTCGCCTCCAGCCTTCCCTTCCCTCTGTGTCCCGCCCTCACGGAAACAGGAAATTACATCAGAGGAGGGCGGAACACTGAGAGAGAAGAGAAGGCTGGAGGCGAGCTTGCTGCTTTCATTGCCACCGCTGCAACTTGAGGTAAAATAAAAGTTTTAAACACAGGGTGGCAGGAAGGAAGTTGCACCGACCCTGACCGTGCTGTTGCCGTGCAGGTTATGTGACCGAACTGGGAAACCCGGACATATAATGAAAAGTGGGAAACCTGCCCGGACTCCCGACGGTGACCTCAAAAAGAGGACATGTCCGGGGAAACCCAGACATATGGTAACCCATTTAACTTAAATGCTGTTCCTAGCATGGGAGCCAGTGAATAGCATCAGGGTGGTGCACCATGTGTGTTAAGCCCTCTGAATGGGCCTATTTAGTGTTCTTATATTCTTTGATACCTCTTTAATTTAGAGAGCTTTGGGTTCCCTAATTTTTTTCCACAGAGTTAAGTTATTAAAAAAAAAAAAATACCCTGAAAGTTTTCCTCACTACTTGTGTGGTACTTTCTTTTGGTTACCAGGACCCTATTTATATTGGCAGTACAGGAAGGTAAAAGTATGTCTTGTCTGATCATTTTCTTTCCTTTAGTC